>NC_090172.1:700000-820000 GCF_024679245.1 Pseudorasbora parva | reverse complement strand
AATAACTGAGTTTAAAGGGTTAAATCAAGCAGAAAAAGCTCTCTAATGTATTAATTGCAGGTCATTTTTGAATAGTGATTACGTTACACACACACTGACTCAGGTCCCCTGTTAGATAGTAAATCACGACGCCTGTGTGTTTGCTGTGTCATTTCTTATCATTACAAACACACTGCAAAGATTTAGAGGTTTTACAGCAATACCTGAGTTTAAAGGGTTAAATCAAGCAGAAATAGCTCTCTAATGTATTAATTGCAGGTCATTTTTGAATAGTGATTACGTTACACACACACTGACTCAGGTCCCCTGTTAGATAGTAAATCACGACGCCTGTGTGTTTGCTGTGACATTTCTTATCATCACAAACACACTGCAAAGATTTAGAGTTTTTACAGCAATACCTGAGTTTAAAGGGTTAAATCAAGCAGAAATAGCTCTCTAATGTATTAATTGCAGGTCATTTTTGAATAGTGATTACGTTACACACACACTGACTCAGGTCCCCTGTTAGATAGTAAATCACGACGCCTGTGTGTTTGCTGTGTCATTTCTTATCATTACAAACACACTGCAAAGATTTAGAGGTTTTACAGCAATACCTGAGTTTAAAGGGTTAAATCAAGCAGAAATAGCTCTCTAATGTATTAATTGCAGGTCATTATTGAATAGTGATTACGTTACACACACACTGACTCAGGTCCCCTGTTAGATAGTAAATCACGACGCCTGTGTGTTTGCTGTGACATTTCTTATCATCATAAACACACTGCAAAGATTTAGAGGTTTTACAGCAATACCTGAGTTTAAAGGGTTAAATCAAGCAGAAATAGCTCTCTAATGTATTAATTGCAGGTCATTATTGAATAGTGATTATGTTACACACACACACTGACTCAGGTCCCCTGTTAGATAGTAAATCACGACGCCTGTGTGTTTGCTGTGACATTTCTTATCATCACAAACACTCTGTAAAGATTTAGAGTTTTTACAGCAATACCTGAGTTTAAAGGGTTAAATCAAGCAGAAATAGCTCTCTAATGTATTAAATGCAGGTCATTATTGAATAGTGATTACGTTACACACACACACTGACTCAGGTCCCCTGTTAGATAGTAAATCACGACGCCTGTGTGTTTCTCTCCTCAACCCCCTCAACCCCCACAACCCCCCACTCACAATTTACATTTCAATAAGGGAGACTTGAAAAACCAGTTTGTGAACCACAGGCCAATAGAGCTCAAACTACCAATGTGGCAGAACCCTTCTCAAATAAACTAGAGAAGATGCTGGGATTTGCCCTGCCAAATTAAACTAAATTGCAGTTTTTACAATCGCTAGGCCACGTTTCTCAATACTTTGGTCATTTTCAAAACTTGTTCTCCAAACCAACTTTCTGCTTCACATCAGTTATTTCACATTCAAAATCCACAAAAACTAACAAAACACTTAATTCATGTCTCAAATCAAGTGCCAATGATCCACAGTTTAGCTTGCACAGACTGAAGTTGTGATCACTCTGTGAAGAGTTTTGAAAAAGTGACCAACATTTGTTTGACAAATTTGAGAGTGCCAGAGACTTTGACTAAGGAGAATATTCTGAGCACACTGTGTGATGTTATTGAGATCTTTTATGAAACTTTTTAGAGGTGATAAAAGTGAGAGTTCCAGAGTATCTAGCTGAAGAGAAAAGTCTGAGCACAGCGTGCGATACTGTTGAGATCCCTTCTGAAACTTTAGAGGAGACACATATGAGCAATCCAGTCTCTCTGGCCAAGGAGACAAATCAGAGCATAGTATGTGATGTTGTTGAGATCTCTTATGAAACTTTAGTGGAGATAAACATGAGAGAATGTCAATTTTGTCTGAGGATAAACATGTGAGAAGCAGGAGACTTAGCCTTTTGTCTCAATTTGATGTTCACTTGATCTCATTTCTGTCTAGGAGAAAGATGTGAGTTGAGAAGGAGATCTCAGGTTTGATTTTCCTTTCCTCTAGGTTGGCCTTTGGTTCACAAACTGGGTTTTTAGGGCCCTATAAAATCTGTTTTATTTTTTCCCAAATTCCGTTTTTTCCGTTTTAATTTTTGCAGATTCCTTTTTTTCCGTTAAAATGTTTGGTAATTCAGTTTTTTTACCCTTTACTGTAATTTTGGTGAAAAAAGAGTTTGCTTTTAATGTTAATATAATACAACATAAAACAAAAAATAGGAATGACCTTAAATTTATCGAGGTAACAAACATCACATTTACTTTTTAGGACAAATATGATATTTAACATAACACTGCACTGCAAATACTTCAAATATTAATGGTTATTAGCTTTAAACTTTCCGGTAAAATAAATTATAATAGTTTATATAAGTTAAAATGAAAGAGCTCCATTAGCTTTTTCTTTCAAGTAATTTTTTTTTAAAAAGAACTAAAAAAAAAAAATCATAAGAATCATATTTTACAGTACTCTTAAGTACTATTAAGTAAAACATTTAAATTTGAAAATTAACATAAAAAAAACATTGCACCATGAAATCATGTAGTGAATTGTTCTGTGTGTTTAACAATCACCATTATGATATCCAGAGCTGTGAAAAATAAAAATACACGAAAACACAACACTGCCAGAAGTTTTTTCCCCCAACTTCAAAGGCCCCTTTAAATGATTAAAACTAGATGCTTCATTTTAACTTTAAGGTTACTTATCATGTAAACTACCCATATAGAGCATGTTAAATGCATGTTTGGAACAGACTAACAGAGGGGAAAACGGTCGCATTTGCAGCAGATATGCATTGCTGCCTAATGTGCACATTATAAATCAAAGCACGAGATGACAGGGGTCGAGCAGAACACCGGAAAATCTGACAGAATGGACAATATTTGTCTGTCTGTGCAATACACGAGCGCGGCTCACGCTCTCCATATGGAAAGGTTCTGCGCCGCCTGCGCGTGCAGTGTGAAACCGCCGTTAGCGTCGAGTTTCTTAACTTTTTCGCTGCCGAAAGCAGAGCCGTGGAGACCAACTTCACCATACTTTCATTGTTTTGAAGGGCGAGCTGAAATGACGGGAGGGGTTGTGTCGCGAAGATTTGCTTCCCCCGGTCTGCACTTTCCTCAGACATACGTTCTCCACCCACACGACACAGAATTTCATTACAAATATGTAAAATTCCGGGGAAATCTGCGTTAACACCAGATTCCGCGTTTATATGCAGATTCCGCGTTAATATGCCAATTCCGCGATTCCGTCCGCGATTCCGTGATCGCGGAAATTATAGGGCCCTAGGTTTTCAAGTCTTCCCTTATTTATTATTATTAGAATGTAAATTGTGTGGGGGGTTGTGTGGATCTACTGTGTTTGTGGGCCCAGTTTACAGCAGTTAGTTCATCTACAAATGAAAATTAGCCCATGATTTACTCACCCTCAAGTCATCCCAAGTGTATATGACATTCTTTTTTCAAATGAATAAAATCTGAGTTATTTAAATTTATATTAAAAAAGTCCTGGCTCTTCCCAGCTTTAAAATGCCAGTGCCTTGTCGGTCCATAAAAGTGCATCTAACCATCATATAACTGATCCACACAGTAACTGATCCATAGACTAAAATACTAGCTCTCGGTTTTCAGTGCCACACGAATCACATTGCGCTTAAAGGACAACTCCGGTGAGAAATGACCCTAGGGGTAATTAACAGATGGTTATCGAGTAGATCGTTCTCTGGGATGCGGTTTCATGAAAATCGAATTTAAAGAGTTTTATCTCTAAACACAGATTAGCTTATAATGTTTGTCTATGGGGCATGGAATAAGTGAAATTAAATCGCTAGTTAATACCACTAACAAGGCTCAAAATAACCTCACACTAACAAGGCAGCATAATGAGGATCCCTACATGCAAACTGCAGCATTGAGAACTTGTTAGAGTACAATTGGTTTAATAAGAAGATACTTTCTAAAGACAGTACATTACACGTTTACAGACTGCAGCCATCTTGGAAAACAGTCTCGACTAGTCGAGCCACGAACGCTGTGCTAAGTGAGCTGATCGATAGGAATTAAGTTTGTGAAATCTAATTACATGGACTTTTTTTTCTTTTTTTTTCTCTACTGCGTTCAGTGCTTTCTTCCGGAAACAACGGCCCGAGATTCCAAGTCACAGTTCATCACTTAGCACAGCGTTCGTCACTCAAATCTGTTTTTAGAGATAAAACTCTTTACACTTGATTTCCATGAAAACGCATCCCAGAGAACGATCTACTCGGTAACCACCACCTGTTAATTACCCCAAGGGTCATTTCTCACCGGAGTTGTACTTTAAAGAGTAACCCTTCTTCACCCATGAATCCTTGACGTATGTGCACTGGCAAACACTGAAGAGAGAAGATAGAGCTAAACAAAACTTAGCGTCAGGGGTTACTCTTTTCATAATAACACTAAAACACAATATCTTTCAATAAAAATAGTTAGTTTAGTCTATTAAGTTTAAAATATGGACGTTGTTCTTACACAAACGTGCCACGTTGCTTCAGAAGGCTCTTCATTATTCACGTGCTATATGGGTGAACACCTAAAGCACACGCCCCAAAAGCTGTATCTCTGACAGTCCACGAATGCTAAACTAAAATGCTAAAATTAATACAAAATTATTTTTAAAAAAATAGGAAGTATCCCAGTAAACATAGTTGCTTATGTCATAGTAGGTTCAGTTAAGTGAACATACACTTTGAGAAAAAGTAACTTTAAAATTATTAACTTATAAAAATATATATATATATATTTTTTTTTTTTTATTATTTTATTTTTTTACAGTGAGGACAATACAGTGTTATATTACAACTACTGACAGACCGTCCTGAAAAGCACTGTTTATTTCATGTGTATCATATCTTTTGTATTTATTTGTGCTTTCACTTGTAATGTGTTTGGGCTAGTGGTTTAGATGTGCTCTTGAAATTGGAATAGAGAATAGTGTGTGTTGAGTTTGCTGCTCAACCCCCCACCAGTAATTTACATTTCAATGCATGAAGACTCTCACAGGTGATACAAAGAAGCTCACTACTGTTACCTGTGTCCTAGACCAAATACACTGCCAAAAATAAATTGAAATTACATGATGAAATGAAATTACAATCGCTAGGACATATTTCCCAATATTTAGGAGAACTGAGTGAGGAGTTTATAAATTTGCTAACCAACTTTCAGCTTCACAGCAGTTAATTTTACTTTTACAAATCAACTCATTCTTCCAGAGCACTAGCAGCGCAGGTTTACATCAACACTAACATCAGGAACATTATACAATTAAAATGTCTTTACAAAACTACTAGAATGACACTCTCTGCTGCTTATAATTCACTGCATGCTTACATTACAGTACAACATTATTCCTAAGTTTCCTCTTTTGAATGGATGGTAATGGCCTAACACTGGTGTTGGTGTTCAGTTTCATCAAAGTTGCTTTGATAGTGTTTGATTTTTTTAGCAGGATAAATTGCATTACACTATTACTGTATACATGTTGTAAATTGCTGTCTCATTCAGTTTTGTATTATGTTATTGTTTTGTCCATAAGTTTAACACTTTTGAAAACAGCATGTAAGGATGTGCGAATTGGCCTGTAGAACAAAGATTTGATTGTGTTTGTGTGAGAAAAGATTTCAGGTAAATTGAAAGATGTTGCCACTGAATGCATTTTTTGCTAAAGCAATGTTAATCCACAGTTAAGCTGTGATATAAAATGTTCTTTTACAAAACATTTCTCAATAATAAACACACTTTTTCAACTTTTTCAACTCTTCACACAGTGATCACAACTTCAGTCTGTGCAAGCTAAACTGTGGATCATTGGCACTTGATTTGAGACATGAATTAAGTGTTTTGTTGGTTTTTGTGGATTTTGAATGTGAAATAACTGATGTGAAGCAGAAAGTTGGTTTGGAGAACAAGTTTTGAAAATGACCAAAGTATTGAGAAATGTGGCCTAGCGATTGTAAAAAATGTAATTTAGTTTAATTTGGCAGGGCAAATCCCAGCATCTTCTCTAGTTTATTTGAGAAGGGTTCTGCCACATTGGTAGTTTGAGCTCTATTGGCCTGTGGTTCACAAACTGGTTTTTCAAGTCTCCCTTATTGAAATGTAAATTGTGAGTGGGGGGTTGTGGGGGTTGAGGAGAGAAACACACAGGCGTCGTGATTTACTATCTAACAGGGGACCTGAGTCAGTGTGTGTGTAACGTAATCACTATTCAATAATGACCTGCAATTAATACATTAGAGAGCTATTTCTGCTTGATTTAACCCTTTAAACTCAGTTATTGCTGTAAAAACTCTAAATCTTTACAGTGTGTTTGTGATGATAAGAAATGTCACAGCAAACACACAGGCGTCGTGATTTACTATCTAACAGGGGACCTGAGTCAGTGTGTGTGTGTAACATAATCACTATTTAATAATGACCTGCAATTAATACATTAGAGAGCTATTTCTGCTTGATTTAACCCTTTAAACTCAGTTATTGCTGTAAAAACTCTAAATCTTTACAGTGTGTTTGTGATGATAAGAAATGTCACAGCAAACACACAGGCGTCGTGATTTACTATCTAACAGGGGACCTGAGTCAGTGTGTGTGTGTACCGTAGTCACTATTCAATAATGACCTGCAATTAATACATTAGAGAGCTATTTCTGCTTGATTTAACCCTTTAAACTCAGGTATTGCTGTAAAAACTCTAAATCTTTGCAGTGTGTTTGTGATTATAAGAAATGTCACAGCAAACACACAGGCGTCGTGATTTACTATCTAACAGGGGACCTGAGTCAGTGTGTGTGTAACATAATCACTATTCAATAATGACCTGCAATTAATACATTAGAGAGCTATTTCTGCTTGATTTAACCCTTTAAACTCAGGTATTGCTGTAAAAACTCTAAATCTTTACAGTGTGTTTGTGATGATAAGAAATGTCACAGCAAACACACAGGCGTCGTGATTTACTATCTAACAGGGGACCTGAGTCAGTGTGTGTGTAACATAATCACTATTCAATAATGACCTGCAATTAATACATTAGAGAGCTATTTCTGCTTGATTTAACCCTTTAAACTCAGGTATTGCTGTAAAAACTCTAAATCTTTGCAGTGTGTTTGTGATTATAAGAAATGTCACAGCAAACACACAGGCGTCGTGATTTACTATCTAACAGGGGACCTGAGTCAGTGTGTGTGCAACGTAATCACTATTCAATAAGGCCATCCTTAAAAATATTTTGGTTTGCAGTAACAGTAAAAAAAAATTAAAAAAGGGTCGGTAGGTAGGTCTATATTTTTTTTTTCAAATTTTAATGCAAAAAAAAAAAGTACATTTTTGGTGATGGTGATTACGTAGGTATGAATTTAAACAAATTAGCATATCGTGACATCACTGACTGGGTCTTCAAGCTGTGCCTTCGGGCGTGTAGGCTAATTGCAGGCTATATAGACAACAAACAAATTGAAATATTTGTCAAAAACATGTTTATTGCATAAATTTCAGGTGCATTCTTTAAGAAAAGGGTCCAACCACCAGCTAGCTGTCATTGACTCAAAGCTGTCAACCCTCCCTTTTTTTCCGGGTTTCTCACGTATTTTAGCTCTTTTCCCGCTGTCTTCACGTTTTAGTATTTTCCTGTGATGTGTTTCTTATTTTTATGCTCGATTGTGTTAACTCAGAACACGCAACTATCTGTGTCTCTGAAGTGGCTTGCACTTCTTGCCAGACCAACGCATCTGGTGATATAGACTAGTGCATTTGAATATTAAAAAGCAAAAAGTTGTTTTTATGAATTCAATTAATTAAGTAGCTATAACCAGCTATTCAATCAAGAGCAGTGAGTGAGTCTTTATCTTTTGTTTGACAGACAGCAGTAAAGGCTACTGCCCCTTTAAGACCTAATACAGAGATATGCATCGTCTTTCTCAACTGTATAAAGTTCTCTTAAGGGATATAGACTGTCTGATGGATACTCATCAAGATCGACATGTTGACATACTTTTTGTGTGAGTTTATCCGTTCAAACGCAAGACTTGAAAGAACTCAATATTTGTGCGCTGTGAGACGTGCGCGCGCCTTTGTACCAGCGCAGAGAGACAGCTTCTCACACTGCAGAGTTCTCATTCGCGTCTTCTGGCGACTATACTGAGTGATGATGGCGAAAATGACTGGTCATACGGCAGCACTCGCATGCATTGAACACAGTTTACAAAGATAGACCGTTTTGCCCATGTTTTCTTTTATTATCGCTGTTGTAGTGCACGTGTATCCATCGACAGAACCATACATAAAGCATTATTTTTCAAGTTACAACCAGTGCCGCCGCTCCCACCACGCGCTGGGGTCGAGCAGAACACACGCTACCCATAGCAACGCGTTATGACAACGACATTTCAGACTGACAGAGACAAGATAAACGACTTTTCCGCCATTTGTTACTGTTTTGTACACGTTGTTATATTAATTATAATTCAAAATCTGTTTTATTCGCCACAATATAGTAATGATAAATGTTGAGAGCGGCACTTTTGATTCATTTTCAAAAAGGGCAGGGGCTCAAACTAAGCCCTCCCTTCTGCAGTGCACTTGCCCGGTGTGTGTAACGTGTCCATGGTCCTGACTCCTGTCACACGGCGAAATCTCCGACAGGGCTTTAACAGTCTAACGTTACAGTGAATGAGAGAATGAGCCGAGCCGAAACGAACGCACGTGCAGGCCATAGTGTGACATCCGTTAACCATAGTGTAAACATAGATGACGTCACGGGTTTTTCTATAAACGAAAGAACGTAGCCTTCGTTTGTATGGCCCAGGCAATTTATACATTTATAATACTTACTAAAATATAATTCATATTATTTTATTACTGTTTTATTAGTTGTTTGAAAAGTAAAAAAAGAAATTGGTCGGTCTTAAAGCCAATTTACAACCGGCAAGTCGGTCGGACTAAAAGGAAAAAAAAATAAAAAATTGAGTCGGCCCTAAATTGACAGGGTCGGTCGGGTTACGGCAAACAAGAATATTTTTAAGGATGGCCTAATGACCTGCAATTAATACATTAGAGAGCTATTTCTGCTTGATTTAACCCTTTAAACTCAGGTATTGCTGTAAAAACTCTAAATCTTTACAGTGTGTTTGTGATGATAAGAAATGTCACAGCAAACACACGTGTCGTGATTTACTATCTAACAGGGGACCTGAGTCAGTGTGTGTGTGTAACATAATCACTATTCAATAATCACCTGCAATTAATACATTAGAGAGCTATTTCTGCTTGATTTAACCCTTTAAACGCAGGTATTGCTGTAAAAACTCTAAATCTTTACAGAGTGTTTGTGATGATAAGAAATGTCACAGCAAACACACAGGCGTCGTGATTTACTATCTAACAGGGGACCTGAGTCAGTGTGTGTGTGTATTGTAATCACTATTCAATAATGACCTGCAATTAATACATTAGAGAGCTATTTCTGCTTGATTTAACCCTTTAAACTCAGGTATTGCTGTAAAAACTCTAAATCTTTACAGTGTGTTTGTGATGATAAGAAATGTCACAGCAAACACACAGGCATCGTGATTTACTATCTAACAGGGGACCTGAGTCAGTGTGTGTGTATAACATAATCACTATTCAATAATTACCTGCAATTAATACATTAGAGAGCTATTTCTGCTTGATTTAACCCTTTAAACTCAGGTATTGCTGTAAAAACTCTAAATCTTTGCAGTGTGTTTGTGATGATAAGAAATGTCACAGCAAACACACAGGCGTCGTGATTTACTATCTAACAGGGGACCTGAGTGAGTGTGTGTGTAACAATCACTATTCAATAATGACCTGCCATGAATACATTAGAGAGCTATCTCTGCTTGATTTAACTCTTTAAACTCAGGTATTGCTGTAAAAACTCTAAATCTTTACAGTGTGTTTATGATGATAAGAAATGTCACAGCAAACACACAGGCGTCGTGATTTACTATCTAACAGGGGACCTGAGTCAGTGTGTGTGTGTAACATAATCACTATTCAATAATGACCTGCAATTAATACATTAGAGAGCTATTTCTGCTTGATTTAACCCTTTAAACTCAGGTATTGCTGTAAAAACTCTAAATCTTTACAGTGTGTTTATGATGATAAGAAATGTCACAGCAAACACACAGGCGTCGTGATTTACTATCTTACAGGGGACCTGAGTCAGTGTGTGTGTGTAACATAATCACTATTTAATAATGACCTGCAATTAATACATTAGAGAGCTATTTCTGCTTGATTTAACCCTTTAAGCTCAGGTATTGCTGTAAAAACTCTAAATCTTTGCAGTGTGTTTGTGATGATAAGAAATGTCACAGCAAACACACAGGCGTCGTGATTTACTATCTAACAGGGGACCTGAGTCAGTGTGTGTGTGTAACGTAGTCACTATTCAATAATGACCTGCAATTAATACATTAGAGAGCTATTTCTGCTTGATTTAACCCTTTAAACTCAGTTATTGCTGTAAAATCTCTAAATCTTAGCAGTGTGTTTGTGATAATAAGAAATGTCACAGCAAACACACAGGCGTCGTGATTTACTATCTAACAGGGGACCTGAGTCAGTGTGTGTGTAACATATTCACTATTCAATAATGACCGGCAATTAATACATTAGAGAGCTATTTCTGCTTGATTTAACCCTTTAAACTCAGGTATTGCTGTAAAAACTCTAAATCTTTACAGTGTGTTTGTGATGATAAGAAATGTCACAGCAAACACACAGGTGTCGTGATTTACTATCTAACAGGGGACCTGAGTCAGTGTGTGTGTGTAACATAATCACTATTCAATAATGACCTGCAATTAATACATTAGAGAGCTATTTCTGCTTGATTTAACCCTTTAAACTCAGGTATTGCTGTAAAAACTCTAAATCTTTACAGTGTGTTTGTGATGATAAGAAATGTCACAGCAAACACACAGGCGTCGTGATTTACTATCTAACAGGGGACCTGAGTCAGTGTGTGTGTGTAACGTAATCACTATTCAATAATGACCTGTAATATTCAATAATGTAAATACATTGGTGTACCTGACAATAATCTTAAATGAGAGATGTGGACTGATCATATACTGTAATTATGAAGACACAACAGAGAATGAATTTCTTAAAGAAATGACTTTTCTGTAATGTATTAGGTATTATGTCTAAGGTATATTGTGTTTGTGTGTGTGTGCCTATTGTGATACCAGATGCCTGTGTAAACAAGTTAACTTATTTTAATGTGTTGACTAACATACTAAAGCACAAGAAGACTTGTGGACTAACTAAGTGCAGTGTGTTACTTGATGTTACATCTTGTAACTTTATTGCGACTGTGTAATAAATATATTTAAAAATAAATTAAAGTATTAAAGTATATTTTAGGTTACAAATAAATACTTCTCAGTACATTCAAAAGAACACAGTTATTATAAAAAGACATTATTACTTGACACATTATATAGTCTGTACGAAGCTTAACTGCATTTATGTTATTTATTTGTAAAGACATGTAATGGTGGAGATGGCATATATATATGCCAAATGCATATATATATATATATATATATATATATATATATATATATATATATATATATATATATATATATATATATATATATAAAATGAAGAAAGACTTGACTGCCAGCTCACTTCACACACACACACAGCTCCACTGCAGACTAATGGAGGTCCCCTGTTGGATAGGTAGACATCGGTCACACACAAACACACACAGCTCCATTAGAGTCTATGGAGGTCCCCTGTTGGATAGGTAGACATCGTTCAGGTCCCCTCTTGGCATATTTTTAAAAAAATAAAAAAATGCTTATTTGAAGTTATATTATGAATAAGGACCTTAAAAGAAAATTTTGTATGTGATTTTTGTTTCTTCAAAATGACTAGAAACACAGGTCCCCTCTTGGATAGTGTAGAGTGATAGTCCCCTCTTGGTAATATAGACGTGTATGTGTGTGTGTGTGTGTGTGTGTGTGTGTGTGTGTGTGTGTGTGTGTGTGTGTGTGTGTGTGTGTGTGTGTGTGTATCCGTCATTTGTTCCGTCTGTTCTGGTGACGAACTGAAGCTGAAGTTAGTCAGTGGGAAAGAATCCTCACACACGAGCGAGGAAGAAGCTTTCAGAGAAGAAGACAACGCTGTGCCTTTGTTCCAGAGGGAACCAACAAGAAGCCATTCACACACACACACACACACACACACACACACACACACACACACACACAACACACACACACACATTGTACAGCACTGATGATGTCTAACAGCACTTCATCTGTGGGCAGAGAACAATCTGAGATATTCCTGATTCAGAATGAGGATTAAATCCCAGACAGGCCTAAGAATCCCTTGAGAATGTGCTACTAGTATCTTAAACTAAAAATGAGAAAGTAAACTGTTAGGGGTTCGTTTCATTATTTTTCTTTTGCGGTTTAACATATGAATGCTTTTGAGAACTACAGGTCCCCAACACTTGGCCAAAGTGTGTCTGAATGTGTTTAAATATAACAAAACTAGATGCTGTCTAAATATATAGACCGTTTATGGTGATGGCTATGATCAGAATATCATCAAAAAGTTGATTTATTTCACTAATTCTATTAAAAAAATAAAAACTTGTGTATTATATTCCTTCATTATACACAGACTGATATATTTCAAATGTTTATTTCTTTTCATTTTGATGATTATAACTGACAACTAAGAAAAATCCCAAATTCAGGATCTCAGAAAATGAGAATATTGTGAAAAGGTTCAATATTGAAGACAGCAGGAGCCACAGTCTAATCAGCTGATGAACTCAAACACCTGCAGGCCTCTAAATGATCTCTCAGTCTAGTTCTGTCGGCGACACTATCATGGGGACGACTGCGGACTCGACAGATCTCCAAAAGACGACCACTGACACCTTACAGACGGAGGGCGAGACGCTAAAGGTCATTGCAGAAGAGGCCGGCTGTTCCCAGAGCTCTGTGTCCAAGCACATTAAGAGAGGCGAAGGGAAGGAAAAGATGTGCTAGAAAAAAGTGTACAAGCAATAGAGATAACCGCGCCCTGGAGAGGAGTGTGAAACAAAACCCATTCAAACATGTATACAGCAGTTGCTTCTGGTTCTGGATTCTGATTGGCTGAGGGCCGTGTGATATTCCCTCAGCGCGGCGACTGTCATGGCGGACGAACAAATCCACTGTTATTGTGTCACGAAATGTAGTTTTAATAGATGAGAATGTAGTTTTTTAGACCTCAAACGTGACCCTGGATTACAAAATCAGTTAATGCAATGACGTTTTTTTGAGATTCGACAACCTTTATTAAAATATTATTAAAAGCATTTTGTAAGCATTTTGGGTAATTGTGTGTTTTATTTGTGATGACGCAGCCAAATTGTGCTATTTTCATGATTTATCAAATTTTTTATGTGGTCTAGATACAATAATATTTAGAGTTTCTATTTATTAAACAAATTTCCTTCATTGTATCAACTCAAATTTTTTTATTTCAATAAACTCAAAATGTTAAAGGAACACTCCACTTTTTTTGAAAATAAGCTCATTTTCCAAGTCCCTTAGAGTTAAACGGTTGAGGTTTATCCTTTTTTGAATCCATTCAGCTGATCTCTGTATCAGGCAGTTCCATTTTTAGCGTAGCTTAGCATACATCATTGAATCTGATTAGACCATTAGCATCAAGCTCAAAAATTACCAAAGACTTTATTTTTTCAAAGGTAATTTTTTTCCTATTTAAAAGTTGACTCTTCTGTAGTTACATCGTGTACTAAGACCACACGGAAAATGAAAAGCGGTGTTTTTTAGACCGATATGGTTAGGGTCTATTCTCCCGTTCCTGCGTAATAATCATGGAACCGTCCCATGGGTGCAGCGGCACAATAATATCACAGCGCAACTTTTCATTTTCTGTTCGTCTTAGTACACGATGTAACTACAGAAGAGTCAACTTTTAAATAGGAAAAATATTGAAAGTCTTTAGTCATTTTTTGAGTGCGATGCTAATGGTCTAATCCGACTCAATGATGTATGCTAAGCTACGCTAAAAGTGCTGCCGCCAGATACAGAGATCGGCTGAATGGATTTGAAAACGGTGAAAACTCAACTGTTTAACTCTAAGGGACTTGGAAAATAAGCCTATTTTTTTTAAAAAGTGGAGTGTTCCTTTAGGGCAACCAGGTTACTTACTTTTTTAAGTTAAACCAACAAAAAACAACATTTGTTTTTTTTTTTTACAGTGCACTGTTATTGTTTTTTTTTATTGTTTTTTTTATGGATGAGAATGTAGTTCTTTAGACCTCAAACGTGACCCTGGATTTCAAAATCATTTTTTTTATTTATTCATCATCCTAAAGCTGACTAAATAATCTTTCCATTAATGTTTATTAGGACAATATTTGGCCGAGATGCAACTATTTCACTGCAAACAAATGCTGGTCTAACTTGTATTTTTGTCTTGGTTCCAGAGGTGGACAAAGTACTCAACTCTATTTCTGGAGTATAAGGACAGAAGTATTTGTTTTCTAAAGTTGTTTAAGCAGCCATATCACACTATAGCCCAAGACTGGTCTCCCACTGAGGCTAAGCTGGGCTGAGCCTGGTCAGTACCTGGATGGGAGACCAACTGGGAAAACCAGGAGCTGCTGGTAGAGGTGTTAGTGAGGCCAGCAGGGGGTGCTCACCCTGTGGTCTGTGTGGGTCCTAACGCCCCAGTGTAGTGATGGTGTTAGTGAGGCCAGCAGGGGGCGCTCACCCTGTGGTCTGTGTGGGTCCTAACGCCCCAGTGTAGTGATGGTGTTAGTGAGGCCAGCAGGGGGCGCTCACCCTGTGGTCTGTGTGGGTCCTAACGCCCCAGTGTAGTGATGGTGTTAGTGAGGCCAGCAGGGGGCGCTCACCCTGTGGTCTGTGTGGGTCCTAACACCCCAGTATATGATGGGGACACTATACTGACAAAGAGCACCGTCTTTCGGATGAGACGTTAAACCGAGGTCCTGACTCTCTGTGGTCATTAAAAATCCCAGGATGTCCTTCGATAAAGAGTAGGGGTGTAACCCCGGCATCCTGGCCAAATTTGCCCATTGGCCCCTGTCCATCATGGCCTCCTAATCATCCCCCTATCCTGATTGGCTTCATCACTCGGTCTCCTCTCCTCCAATCAGCTGGTGTGTGGTGAGCGTTCTGCCGCAATATGGCTGCCGTCGCATCATCAGGTGGTGCTGCACATTGGTGGTGGTTGAGGAGATTCCCCCCTTCAGTGTAAAGCGCTTTGAGTGCCTTGAAAGCGCTATATAAATCGAACGCATTATTATTATTATAAAGTACTTAAGTATCAAAAGGACATTTCCTTTTTTATGTCGCCGGCGCTCGCCGCATTATTGTATTATAGTTGTATAAATGCACATTATGCCATCATGGTTTAAGCCAGTCAGTGACGCTCCATCTGACACACTAGCAGACGACTAACTTAAAGGGTTACTTCAGCGATTAGCATATGGCTTTGTATCAGCAGAAACCCTGGAGTATAATCAATGATCGTGCTTCCCCCTCTTATATCCCCCTGAGACGAGAGATTTATGCATTTTATTTCTGGAAAATTTCCTCTCGTGACGCAAATTGACGATATTTGCGTCACGAGAGGAATGTTTGCCCAGAGGCTAAAGACTACAGCCAGCAGAGGGAGCCATTGCCGCATGTTTTCAACTCGTGCATGGGGAATGGAGATCACACTCACAGCACAGCTCAGCTACAGGCATTAATTTAAACGGATGCTAAGCAATGTAAGTGTTTTAACTTCTCAAATTAATTTCTATGAAAGTTAAGCTTCCAAAGGCATGAACTGAAAATGCGTTGTGAATGTATGCCGCGAGTGTGGTCGTGATTACCTCAGCTCTCATCACGAGAGCTCATCAGCTCATTTATGACGTTAAATGTAATCTGACTCCTTAATCTGAGTCTGCTGTGAGACTCACGCGGCAACTCAATGGTTATATTGAACACACGTTCAGTATTTAATTGTACTTTCTGAACTCAGTCACAGTAATCCAGTAGCGGTGGCTTTGGGAATGGACTCACAGGGCAGCGGAGCATTCTGGGAATTGTAGTCTTTCATCCCCATGGGAATGAAAAAGCTGCTGTCACTTTAAGGCCGAATGCACGGATCCAATACACTGATACACATCTGATATTCTCACACTGTTCACCTTCACTGAAGACAGAATCAACTTTGTTTATGTGAATACTCCACTAAATGAGCATTTGGACATCCGTCTTCTTCCATTTTGCTCTAAACTATAAATCAGTGTTTAATAAATGCTGTGAAATCATTGAACTTCACGAGACTCTACAAGAGTGATTCCTGAAAGGCTTTCTGCAAAAACCCAAACACCTTTTAAAGAAGAAAAAAATCATCACTGACTTTCAAAGCTGCGACAGAAACGACTTTCCACTTCGAGGACCTTGATAGAAATGTAGTGGAGTAAAGAGGACGATATTTGTCTTTCAGATGGAGTGAAGTTAAAGTCATATTTGGTGTTGAGAAAGGGTCTGTCAGTGATTGTGACGAAACTCTTTTGTGAAAGAAGTGTGTGTTTGTGTCAGTGTGCGTGCGTGTGTGTGTGTGTGTGTGTGTGTGATGGGTAGGTTTAGGGGCAGTGTTAGGGGATAGAAAATACAGACGTGTATTATAACAAACGTGTGTGTGTGTGCTTTAGTTCTGCCAAGTAATCTGCCAGCATGAGGCTGAGCACAGGCTCCTGTTCTTCATCACCTGCTGAAACACACACGTATCGAGGCTCCACCATCTATTAGCCTACTAAGACACGCTAACATGAAATAACATTCAGTGTGAAAGAGATTTATCCCTCATGAAATATTGTTTTCACCACAGAATCTCCAGAACAAACAACTCGAGAAACACTTCTACAGTCCATGAGAACCTTCCAGCAATGAATTACAGTTAAGACGACATTTATCCACAGAGACGCTTTCTGGCAAAGTCAAGAACTAAAGAGATATTTAGAGAACCACGTGTGTGTGTGTGTGTGTGTGTGTGTGTGTGTGTGTGTGTGTGTGTGTGTGTGTGTGCGCGCACCTGTACCTTCGGAGGCTGAGGCTGGTCGTGCGCACTTGGACAAGGAGAGGCCATGATGATCCTCTGCGCTCCTAATCTCTCCCGCAGTCAGGCGACCTCACACACACACACACACACACACCACACACACACACTGATGACCCAATGGTACAGTGACCGCGCGATAATAATCCGTCGCCGGGTTTGTCATTGAGCGGCGCTGCGAGAGTTCTGTCACAGACTGACAGTGCGCACACATACACACACACGAGAGAGAGAGAGAGAGAGAGAGAGAGAGAGAGAGAGAGAGAGAGAGAGAGAGAGAGAGAGAGAGAGAGAGAGAGAGAGAGAGAGAGAGAGAGAGAGAGAGAGAGAGAGAGAGAGAGAGAGAGAGAGAGAGAGAAGAGAGAGAGAGAGAGGAGAGAGAGAGAGAGAGAGAGAGAGAGAGAGAGAGAGAGAGAGAGATGCCGTGTGTAAATTTTACACTGTAAAAAATGCTCTTCTTATTTAGTTTTTTTTTTTACTTGTTTCCAGTCCAAATATATCACAATTCTTAAATCAAAATGCATTTACTAGACAAGTAAAATTACTTAAGATATTTTTTTCTTGTTTTCTGGGGAAAACATTTTTTCTGATCTGTCATTTTGCCTGTGTTAAGCAAAAAGTAAAGAAAAAAATATCTTATGTATTTTACTGATCTAGTAAATGCATCTTGACTTAAGAATTGTTAGATATTTAGACTGAAAACAAGACAGAATGACTGAGTCAGAAGAGCATTAATTAACAGTGTAGACGCATCTAGCAGTCCACCGCTTATATAATAAAGCTACAGTGGCTGACACAGGACAAAGATGTGGTCCTTTAAGTAGCTAGCGCTCCGTATAGCAGTTTGTCCCTTTAGGGCCACTGTAGAAACATGGCGGCACAAAATGGCGAATATAGTTGAATATTTAGTGTCCCCAACTGAGCAAGCCAAAAGCCAGAGGCGACGGTGGCAAGGAACCAAAACTCCTTTAGGACCGGAATGGGGAAAAAAACAGGCTTAAAAATGTTCTATGTGTATGCCATAGTAAAGAGATGTGTTTTTAGTCTAGATTTAAACTGACAGAGTGTGTCTGCTTCCCGAACAATGCTAGGAAGACTATTCCAGAGTTTAGGAGCTAAATAGGAAAAGGATCGACCGCCTGCAGTTGATTTAGATATTCTAGGTATGATCAACTGGCCAGAGTGTAGAGACCGCAGTAGACGTGATGGAGTATAATGTGTTAAGAGCTCGCTTAAGTACTGGAGCTAAACCATTTAGTGCTTTGAGGAATAAGCAGGATTTTAAAATGTCTGCGATGTTTAATAGGGAGCCAGTGCAGTGTTGACAGAACTGGACTAATATGATCATACTTCCTGGTTCTAGTAAGAACTCGAGCTGCTGCGGTTTGGACCAGCTGGAGTTTGTTTATTAAGCGAGCAGGGCAACCACCCAGTAGAGCATTACAATAATCTATCTATCTATCTATCTATCTATCTATCTATCTATCTATCTATCTATCTATCTATCTATCTATCTATCTATCTATCTATCTATCTATCTATCTATCTATCTATCTATCTATCTATCTATCTATCTATCTATCTATCTATCTATCTATCATGGACCAGCTGGAGTTTGTTTATTAAGCGAGCAGGGCAACCACCCAGTAGAGCATTACAATAATCTAGCCTTGAGCTCATGAACGCATCGACTAACTGTTCAGCATTTGGCATAATCTATCTGGCATAATCTATCTTCAGTAAGAAGGAGCATAGTTGTGAGGACACTGCCTTTTCTAGTATTTTTGACAGAAAGGGTAGATTTTAGATTGTCATCCTCCGATTTCGTTGGCTTTTCAGCCAAATTTAAACAATTCAAACAGCCAAAATGTAAAGTAGAGTTCATTATAAGCCACTGTAAGATTGATTTGTTTCCTCCAAAGTGTTTTTTCCTAACGCAACGTTGAAAAATGTCACAAACCGCAAATGATTGCATGATGCTGTCTGTAAATGATGTATTTATGTGGATAACGTTTTCAGAACACTTACTTAATGGGACTTCACCTGGTTAGATAAATTTAAAGTAAAATTTAAAAATTTAAAAATTAAAGCACTTACTTGTGTGCAAGAGTGGGCGTTGACTCTGGTTCCTGTGCATGACATAAGCCAATCAGAACGGGCCATTTACTGACACGCCTTAAAGGAGCCACGCCTTAAAAACTGATCAGAGGCTCAGAATAAAGACTGAAAATAATCGCTTTAATGCATGGTTGTTTTTTTTGTGCAAAAACTTTATTCATTTTGCGAGTGAACTACAAGGAACATACCAAAAGAAATGTTTAAATACTCCAAAAACAAACGTGACGCTTCCTCCCGTAACACTGATGAGCATGACTGTGTTCATCTGATAATAACAGAGACGGCTGACAATTCCCCAAAATATTACAACTTAAGAGACGTTTACACACTAAACACACTGTCAGAGACAACACACTTATCAAACTAATACACACACACCGCAAAAGATTGAAATCATAAACATGGAAAACGCATTTTCTGTACTTGGTTTACTTTTAATACGCAATATTGAGACTGAATGGATTTTCAATGATAATATCTGAAGATCTATGACACCAAATGATGCAGATATATCAGAATAATTATAAAGAGCTTCAGAAAAGCTTTTAAAAGAAGAAACTGTTCATGAATTAAACAACCACTCAACAAACTTGGTCCATCTGCTAAGTCGTGAGGAAATAAAAAACATTTATAAAAAAAAAAAACAGAATTACACACATCAAACTCAGAAACATAATGTAATAAAACATGCAGTCCACACATAAGCATTTAGGCTTTTTCATACTTTAATGGACAGTAATAACTTTCTTCTTAACTCATAATGTTCTTCACTGAAGAGCATTGCTTCAATATTATATCATAAATAACAGCATATGAAATATACAGTTTGATATACAAATGCATCCATAACCTGTCAAATATGTAATACTATAATTTATTATATTACAGAAGGTTTTACTCTAATATTTCATCATACATAGTGTAATAATTCATATGTTGAAGCTGAACATGCGCACATATTTATAGAGTGGGCATTAATAATAACGCTCAAGATTAAATTATTAAAAACTAAGGCACATTAAAATAATCCCAAACGTCTTTAGTTCAAACGTGCAGGACATTAAACATAATCCATGATAATACTTCTGAACATTCCTTACTCACCTATAATAATAAAGGTGGTAGTGATGATTTGGAGGTTATATTAATAATAACAATGGCTGATTGTCTAAATCATATGTTGCTGTTTTTATGCCGATTGAAGTCAAAACATGATGTTATATATGCATCATAGAATAAAAGAAAAACAGATTGAGCCAAATATTTCATTTGATGAAAATATTGCCGTTATCGCAGCGAGGTTGAGTTCTTCAGTTCTAAAACAATAAATAATAATAACGAAACACTATTGGTTTAAAACCGGCTTCTGTCTCAGAAAACTGACCAAATATATTCAAGATTATTGAACAGATCTCATTCTGTGTGTGTGTGTGTGTGTGTGTGTGTGTGTGTGTGTGTGTGTGTGTGTGTGTGTGTTAATACTGGTGTTTCCACAGAACGATCTGTTTGTCCACACCACCAGTGATGATCGTGCTGCACTGATCACTCATCCACATACACGATATAGCACCTGCAGAACACACACACAAACACACACACACACACACACACACACACACACACACACACACACACACACACACACACACACACACACACACACACACACACACACACACACACACACACACACACACACACACACACACACACACACACACACACACACACACACACACACACACACACACACAATTTTTATCTCACAATTGTGAGTTATAAAGATGGAATTACGAGAGATACACTTTTAGGCATAACATTATGACCATTATGACAGTGTGAAGTAATTCAACACTGATGATCTCTTCATCAGCTGTTAGTGGGTGGGATATATTAGGCAGCAAGTGAACATTTCATCCTCAGAGTTGATGTGTGTGAAGCAGGAGAAATGGGCAAGCGTAAGGATTTGAGCGAGTTTGGCCAGATTGTGACGGCTAGACGACTGGGTCAGAGCATTTCCAAAACTGCAGCTCTTGTGGGCTGTTCCCGGTCTGCAGTGGTCAGTATCTATCAAAAGTGCTCCAAGGAAGGACCAGTGGAGAACCGGCCACAGGGTCATGGCCGGCCAAGGCTCATTGATGCACGTGGGGAGCGAAGGCTGGCCCGTGGGGTCCGATCAAACAGACGAGCTACTGGAGCTCAAACTGCTCCAGAAGTTAATGCTGGTTCTGATAGAAAGCTGTCAGAATACACAGAGCAGCTCAGTTTGAGGCGTATGGGGCGGCATAGGGTGACCTCTGACCCCTGACCCCGCCGAAAGCACCAACAGTGGCACGTGAGCATCAGAACTGGACCACGGAGCAATGGAAGAAAATGGCCTGGTCTGAGGAATCACGTGTTCTTCTACATCACGTGGATGGCTGGGTGTGTGTGTGTGTGCGTGGCTTACCTGGGGAACACATGGCCCCAGGATGCACTATGGGAAGAAGGCGAGCCGGCGGAGGCAGTGTGATGCTTTGGCCAATGTTCTGCTGGGAAACCTTGGGTCCTCCATCCATGTGGATGTTACTTTGACACGCTCCACCTACCTAAGCATTGCTGAGACCATGTTCAGCCTTTGATGGAAACGGTATTCTGGTGGCTGTGGCTCTTCCAGCAGGATAATGCTCCTGACACAAAGCACAACAACCAGTTTGAGGCGTTGACTCGGCCTCCAGATTCCCCAGATCTCAATCCAATCGAGCATCTGTGGGATGTGCTGAACAAACAAGTCAGATCCGTCACACCTCACAACTTAAAGGACTTAAAGGATCTGCTGCTAACATCTTGGTGTCAGACACTACAGCATACCGTCAGGGATCTAGTGGAGTCCATGTCTCGACGGGTCAGAGGACCAACACACCTGGTCATAATATTATGGCTGATCAGTGTGAAGTGTTGTCAGTGAGGTGTGTTTACCTGAGTGAGCAGCAGGGATTGTGTGTGTGACTTTACTGCTGAGCAGGTTCCACACACTGAGATCTCCAGACGCTCCTCCAGACAACACTGTGCTGCCATCCCAGCAGAAGCACCTACAACACATGAAATATACAGAAGATGAGCCACAACTCCTCGACATGAGTGTGTGCAGTGAAGAGTGTGTGTGTGAAGAGTGTGTGTTGAAGAGTGTGTGCTGTGAAGAGTGTGTGCTGTGAAGAGTGTGTGCGGTGAAGAGTGTGTGCGGTGAAGAGTGTGTTGTGAAGTGTGTGCTGTGAAGATTGTGTGCGGTGAAGAGTGTGTGCAGTGAAGAGTGTGTGTTGAAGAGTGTGTGCAGTGAAGAGTGTGTGTTGAAGAGTGTGTGCAGTGAAGAGTTTGTGCTGTGAAGAGTGTGTGCGGTGAAGAGTGTGTGTTGTGAAGTGTGTGTGCGGTGAAGAGTGTGTGTTGTGAAGTGTGTGCTGTGAAGAGTGTGTGCGGTGAAGATTGTGTGCTGTGGAGAGTGTGTGCAGTGAAGTGTGTGCTGTGAAGAGTGTGTGCAGTGAAGAGTGTGTGTTGTGAAGTGTGTGCTGTGGAGAGTGTGTGCGGTGAAGAGTGTGTGTTGTGAAGTGTGTGTGCAGTGAAGAGTGTGTGCAGTGAAGTGTGTGCTGTGGAGAGTGTGTGTTGTGAAGTGTGTGCTGTGGAGAGTGTGTGTTGTGAAGTGTGTGCTGTGGAGAGTGTGTGTTGTGAAGTGTGTGCTGTGGAGAGTGTGTGCAATGAAGTGTGCGCGGTGAAGTGTGTGCTGTGAAGAGTGTGTGCGGTGAAGATTGTGTGCTGTGGAGAGTGTGTGCAATGAAGTGTGCGCGGTGAAGTGTGTGTGCAGTGAAGAGTGTGTGCAGTGAAGTGTGTGCTGTGGAGAGTGTGTGTTGTGAAGTGTGTGTGCAGTGAAGAGTGTGTGCAGTGAAGTGTGTGCTGTGGAGAGTGTGTGCTGTGAAGAGTGTGCTGTGGAGAGTGTGTGCAGTGAAGTGTGTGCTGTGGAGAGTGTGTGTTGTGAAGTGTGTGTGCAGTGAAGAGTGTGTGCAGTGAAGTGTGTGCTGTGGAGAGTGTGTGTTGTGAAGTGTGTGCTGTGGAGAGTGTGTGCAGTGAAGAGTGTGTGCTGTGGAGTGTGTGTGCAGTGAAGAATGTATGTTGTGAGGAGTGTGTGCAGTGAAGAGTGTGTGCAGTGAAGAATGTATGTTGTGAGGAGTGTGTGTTGTGAAGTGTGTGCAGTGAAGAGTGTGTGTAGTGAAGAGTGTGTGTAGTGAAGAGTGTGTGCAGTGAAGAGTGTGTGCAGTGAAGAGTGTGTGCAGTGAAGTGTGTGCGGTGGAGAGTGTGTGTTGTGAAGTGTGTGCTGTGAAGAGTGTGTTGTGAAGTGTGTGCTGTGGAGAGTGTGTGCAGTGAAGAGTGTGTGCAGTGAAGAATGTGTGCAGTGAAGAGTGTGCAGTGAAGAGATGTGTGCGGTGAAGAGATGTGTGCGGTGAAGAGTGTGTGCGGTGAAGAGTGTGTACGGTGAAGAGTGTGTGCTGTGAAGAGTGTGTGCTGTGAAGAGTGTGTGCGGTGAAGAGTGTGTGCGGTGAAGAGTGTGTGCGGTGAAGAGTGTGTGCGGTGAAGAGTGTGTGCGGTGAAGAGTGTGTGCGGTGAAGAGTGTGTACAGAGAAGAGTGTGTGCTGTGAAGAGTGTGTGCGGTGAAGAGTGTGTGCGGTGAAGAGTGTGTGCGGTGAAGAGTGTGTGCGGTGAAGAGTGTGTGCGGTGAAGAGTGTGTGTTGAGAAGTGTGTGCTGTGAAGAGTGTGTGCTGTGCAGAGTGTGTGCTGTGCAGAGTGTGTGTTGTGAAGTGTGTGCTGTGAAGAGTGTGTGCGGTGAAGAGTGTGTGTTGTGAAGTGTGTGCTGTGAAGAGTGTGTGCAGTGAAGAGTGTGTGTTGTGAAGTGTGTGCTGTGGAGAGTGTGTGCAATGAAGTGTGCGCGGTGAAGTGTGTGTGCAGTGAAGAGATGTGTGCGGTGAAGAGTGTGTGCGGTGAAGAGTGTGTGCGGTGAAGAGTGTGTACAGTGAAGAGTGTGTGCTGTGAAGAGTGTGTGCTGTGAAGAGTGTGTGCTGTGAAGAGTGTGTGCTGTGAAGAGTGTGTGCGGTGAAGAGTGTGTGCGGTGAAGAGTGTGTACAGTGAAGAGTGTGTGCTGTGAAGAGTGTGTGCTGTGAAGAGTGTGTGCGGTGAAGAGTGTGTTGTGAAGTGTGTGCTGTGAAGAGTGTGTGCTGTGCAGAGTGTGTGCTGTGAAGAGTGTGTGCGGTGAAGTGTGTGCTGTGAAGAGTGTGTGCTGTGCAGAGTGTGTGTTGTGAAGTGTGTGCTGTGAAGAGTGTGTGCTGTGCAGAGTGTGTGCTGTGCAGAGTGTGTGCTGTGCAGAGTGTGTGCTGTGCAGAGTGTGTGTTGTGAAGTGTGTGCTGTGAAGAGTGTGTGCGGTGAAGAGTGTGTGCTGTGAAGTGTGTGCTGTGAAGAGTGTGTGTTGTGAAGTGTGTGCTGTGAAGAGTGTGTGCGGTGAAGAGTGTGTGTTGTGAAGTGTGTGCTGTGAAGAGTGTGTGTTGTGAAGTGTGTGCTGTGAAGAGTGTGTGCGGTGAAGAGTGTGTGTTGAGAAGTGTGTGCTGTGAAGAGTGTGTGCTGTGAAGAGTGTGTGTTGTGAAGAGTGTGTGCTTTGAAGAGTGTGTGTTGTGAAGAGTGTGTGCAGTGAAGAGTGTGTGCAGTGAAGAGTGTGTGCTGTGAAGTGTGTGCTGTGAAGTGTGTGCTGTGAAGAGTGTGTGTTGTGAAGTGTGTGCTGTGAAGAGTGTGTGCGGTGAAGAGTGTGTGCTGTGAAGAGTGTGTGCTGTGAAGAGTGTGTGTTGTGAAGAGTGTGTGCTGTGAAGAGTGTGTGCTGTGAAGAGTGTGTGCGGTGAAGAGTGTGTGCTGTGAAGAGTGTGTGTTGTGAAGAGTGTGTGCTGTGAAGAGTGTGCTGTGAAGAGTGTGTGCGGTGAAGAGTGTGTGTTGTGAAGTGTGTGCTGTGAAGAGTGTGTGTTGTGAAGAGTGTGTGCTGTGAAGAGTGTGTGCTGTGAAGAGTGTGTGCTGTGCAGTGTGTGCGGTGAAGAGTGTGTGTTGTGAAGAGTGTGTGCGATGAAGAGTGTGTGCGGTGAAGAGTGTGTGTTGTGAAGAGTGTGTGCGGTGAAGAGTGTGTGTTGTGAAGAGTGTGCTGTGAAGAGTGTGTGCTGTAAAGAGTAAGTGCGGTGAAGAGTGTGTGTTGAGAAGTGTGTGCGGTGAAGAGAGTGTGCTGTGAAGAGTGTGTGCTGTGAAGAGTGTGTGCAGTGAAGAGTGTGTGCAGTGAAGAGTGTGTGCAGTGAAGAGTGTGTGCAGTGAAGAGTGTGTGCAGTGAAGGGTGTGTGTTGTGAAGAGTGTGTGTTGTGAAGAGTTTGTGCAGTGAAGAGTGTGTGTTGTGAAGAGTGTGTGCAGTGAAGAGTGTGTGCGTGTTGTGAAGAGTGTGTTGTAAAGAGTATGTGCAGTGAAGAGTGTGTCCAGTGAAGTGTGTGTGTAGTGAAGAGTGTGTGCAGTGAGGAGTGTGTGCGTGTTGTGAAGAGTGTGTCCAATGAAGTGTGTGTGTAGTGAAGAGTGTGTGCAGTGAAGAGTGTGTGCATTGAAATGTGTTTGTAGTGAAGAGTGTGTGCAGTGAAGAGTGTTTGTGGTGTGGAGACTGTGTGCTGTGAAGAGTGTGTGCAGTGAAGAGTGTGTGTTGTGAAGAGTGTGTGTTGTGACCTCTGCTCCAGCTCAGCATGGACAGTAGCGATGAGCATTCCTGTCTGCACATCTGTCACTGCCAGACACGAGTCCTCGCCAATACTCAGGATGTGCCTGCTGTCTGAACACACACACACACACACACAGGTTTGTTTCACTATATTAGTGAGGACATTACATAGACTTCCATTGATTTTATATCAGGTTAATGATACTTTCTATCCCCTAACCCAACCCCTATCCCTAAACCTACCCATCACAGAAACATCTGCAGAACAACAGATTTAAATAAAAACATGTTTTGGCCGATTTATAAGCCTTTTAAACTAGTGAGGACCAGTCCAATGTCCTCACTAGTGGGTCATTTTCATGTTTTACTATATAAGTGAGGACATTTGTGTCCTCACAAGTATTGCCAAACAAGGAACACAAACACGCACACACACACACACACACTCACCGGGGCTGAAGGCCAGCTGATGGATCTTCCCTGAGTGGCAGCTCAGCTGATTGAGTGGCAGTGGGCTGCTGATGTCCCAAACGGTGAGCGTTCCTTCTTTAGTGCCCGTGGCCAGAAGTGTGCCGGCTGGGCTCAGATCTAACGCGTTCACCTGTGGAGTGGACACACAACATGCTCTATTACACTAACTAATGACACCACTAAATAATATAAAGGCACTTCTCTTGAATAGGTTACAAATACTTAATAAGCTACATAAAGTATCATTGCAGAATTATATAACAAGAAAACAAAAGGTGTGTCCCAATTTACGTTCATATGCACAATCCTCTGTATCAATAGATTAGTGCATGAGTTTACACTGAGAACTCCAAACAGAAAAGTGCACACACACGATGGATAGATGCACTATTATGATGGACGGATGCACTTTTATGATGGACGGATGCACTATTATGATGGACGGATGCACTATTGTGATGGATAGATGCACTATTATGATGGATGGATGCACTTTTATGATGGATAGATGCACTTTTATGATGATAGATGCACTTTTATGATGGATGGATGCACTATTATGATGGATAGATGCACTATTGTGATGGATGGATGCACTATTATGATGGACGGATGCACTTTTATGATGGACGGATGCACTATTATGATGGACGGATGCACTATTGTGATGGATAGATGCACTATTATGATGGATGGATGCACTTTTATGATGGATAGATGCACTTTTATGATGATAGATGCACTTTTATGATGGATGGATGCACTATTATGATGGATAGATGCACTATTGTGATGGATGGATGCACTATTATGATGGATAGATGCACTATTGTGATGGATAGATGCACTTTTATGATGGATAGATGCACTATTGTGATGGATAGATGCACTATTATGATGGATAGATGCACTATTATGATGGATGGATGCACTTTTATGATGGATAGATGCACTATTATGATGGATAGATGCACTATTATGATGGATGGATGCACTTTTATGATGGATAGATGCACTTTTATGATGGATAGATGCACTATTATGATGGATAGATGCACTTTTATGATGATAGATGCACTTTTATGATGGATAGATGCACTATTATGATGGATAGATGCACTATTATGATGGATAGATGCACTTTTATGATGGATAGATGCACTATTATGATGGATAGATGCACTTTTATGATGATAGATGCACTTTTATGATGGATAGATGCACTTTTATGATGGATAGATGCACTTTTATGATGGTTGGATGCATTTTTTTGATGGATAGATGCACTTTTATAATGGATAGATGCACTTTTATGATGGATGGATGCACTTTTATGATGGATAGATGCACTATTATGATGGATAGATGCACTATTATGATGGATAGATGCACTATTATGATGGATAGATGCACTATTATGATGGATAGATGCACTATTATGATGGATGGATGCACTATTATGATGGATAGATGCACTATTATGATGATAGATTCTTCTGAAAGCAGAATGTCACACACACCGAGGATGACATGAGGGAGAGTAAATCATGGGGTCAGAGTCTTTCTAGCCCTATTTTTGCACAACTATTCTAAAAAAAGTGCCAAACACGAAGAGTGAGTTCTTTGACTAGTTTGCCTATATTGCAGTTTTAGGTTTACCAACCCCGGCCTCGTGCTCAAACTCAGCAAGCGGCTCAAACCCCATCCGTTTGTTACTGGAGACGTCCGCAGCAACACACTTCCAGATCTGGAGAAGGGGAACACAAAGCAGGAACTCAAGACCAGACACTATCTTTAAAGGTTACAACCACATAAAGAGTGAATTGTGACTTTATATCACGCAATTGCGAGTTTATATCTCAGAATTGTGACTTTATATCAAAGGGTTATTGAACAACGACAAAATTGACATAATGATGCCAAGCTGAATCTGAGGCTGTAACTCTGACACACTTTGACATATTCACACCTAACTGTGTGTGTATTATCGTCTCCTCACACTGACCACATGACACCAATTTAGTCACAGCACCACCTATTGGTCAAACATCATAAGCAATTAAATCATATTATTAGTGATTATATATA
The DNA here is from genome assembly GCF_024679245.1 of Pseudorasbora parva. NCBI lineage: Eukaryota > Metazoa > Chordata > Actinopteri > Cypriniformes > Gobionidae > Pseudorasbora > Pseudorasbora parva. The sequence goes on along the minus strand of NC_090172.1, from coordinate 791,398 downwards.
CGTATGTTTTTTCAGCTGTTCTGCCTAGAAAAAAAAATCTCTTTGATTACTCATTGTTGCAGTGGGTCTGAAGCTCATAACTCATCATGACTTTTAGTGTTCAATAGATACGTAATATAACTATTGTTGCAATTATTCATGAGAGCACACAATGCATAACTATTCCACTGAAAGTAGTTTAATAATGCATTATATGTAAAGGTAAAGTAAAGTGTTACCAAATATGCCACTATAATTTTTCTGAAGACGTCAGGAAACGTCAGCATGAAAGTCAGAAACTACACAGGAAATCTCTAAATGTTATGTAAGAGAGCAAACTCGTGAACACTAAATGAGAGCACCTTCACAGTGGAGTCCCAGGATGCCGTGTAAAGTTTGTCGTCCCTCCAGCAAATATGACTGACAGCATCATCGTGACCCATCAGAGTCTCTTGTCTTCGTCCATATGCTATTGAATAAAAATATCTGCAGCAAACAAGACAGAGATCAAAGAAATAAAGGGGAGACGGAGTGATTAAAGATGAGAAATGTGTTAAACTAACATAAGAAAACTAACATATGTGTTAAAGGGATACGGTTGTGATTACTATACTGAAAATGCTCACACATTATTGTCCCAGGAAGAGCAGACGACGATCTCCTCATCGGGCAGCATCAGACAGGACGACAGCGCCTGAGTCAAATAAGCTTTTATTTCATGTGGCCGTGGTATAAAGTGGCCCCAAATGTATTTGAACATATTCCCTATCCCCTATATAGAGCACTGTTTGATCGTTCCCTATCCCCTATATAGAGCACTGTTTGATCGTTCCCTATCCCCTATATAGAGCACTGTCTGATCGTTCCCTATCCCCTATATAGAGCACTGTCTGATCGTTCCCTATCCCCTATATAGAGCACTGTTTGATCGTTCCCTATCCCCTATATAGAGCACTGTCTGATCGTTCCCTATCCCCTATATAGAGCACTGTTTGATCGTTCCCTATCCCCTATATAGTGCACTGTCTGATCTTTCCCCATCCCCTATATAGTGCACTGTCTGATCGTTCCCTATCCCCTATATAGTGCACTGTCTGATCGTTCCCTATCCCCTATATAGAGCACTGTTTGATCGTTCCTTATCCCCTATATAGAGCACTGTTTGATCGTTCCCTATCCCCTGTATAGAGCACTGTCTGATCGTTCCCTATCCCCTATATAGTGCACTGTCTGATCGTTCCTTATCCCCTATATAGAGCACTGTTTGATCGTTCCCTATCCCCTATATAGAGCACTGTCTGATCGTTCCTTATCCCCTATATAGAGCACTGTTTGATCGTTCCCTATCCCCTATATAGTGCACTGTCTGATCGTTCCTTATCCCCTATATAGAGCACTGTTTGATCGTTCCCTATCCCCTATATAGAGCACTGTCTGATCGTTCCTTATCCCCTATATAGAGCACTGTTTGATCGTTCCCTATCCCCTATATAGAGCACTGTTTGATCGTTCCCTATCCCCTATATAGAGCACTGTTTGATCGTTCCCTATCCCCTATATAGAGCACTGTCTGATCGTTCCCCATCCCCTATATAGTGCACTGTCTGATCGTTCCCTATCCCCTATATAGTGCACTGTCTGATCGTTCCCTATCCCCTATATAGAGCACTGTTTGATCGTTCCTTATCCCCTATATAGAGCACTGTTTGATCGTTCCCTATCCCCTGTATAGAGCACTGTCTGATCGTTCCCTATCCCCTATATAGTGCACTGTCTGATCGTTCCTTATCCCTATATAGTGCACTGTCTGATCATTCCCTATCCCCTATATAGAGCACTGTTTGATCGTTCCCTATCCCCTATATAGAGCACTGTCTGATCGTTCCCTATCCCCTATATAGTGCACTGTCTGATCGTTCCCTATCCCCTATATAGTGCACTGTCTGATCGTTCCCTATCCCCTATATAGAGCACTGTCTGATCGTTCCCTATCCCCTATATAGTGCACTGTCTGATCGTTCCCTATCCCCTATATAGTGCACTGTCTGATCGTTCCCTATCCCCTATATAGAGCACTGTCTGATCGTTCCCTATCCCCTATATAGAGCACTGTCTGATCGTTCCCTATCCCCTATATAGAGCACTGTCTGATCGTTCCCTATCCCCTATATAGAGCACTGTCTGATCGTTCCCTATCCCCTATATAGTGCACTGTCTGATCGTTCCCTATCCCCTATATAGTGCACTGTCTGATCGTTCCCCATCCCCCATATAGTGCACTGTCTGATCGTTCCCTATCCCCTATATAGTGCACTGTCTGATCATTCCCTATCCCCTATATAGAGCACTGTCTGATCGTTCCCTATCCCCTATATAGTGCACTGTCTGATCGTTCCCTATCCCCTATATAGAGCACTGTCTGATCGTTCCCTATCCCCTATATAGTGCACTGTCTGATCGTTCCCTATCCCCTATATAGTGCACTGTCTGATCGTTCCCTATCGCCTATATAGAGCACTGTCTGATCGTTCCTTATCGCCTATATAGTGCACTGTCTGATCGTTCCCTATCCCCTATATAGTGCACTACCTGATCGTTCCCTATCCCCTATATAGTGCACTACCTGATCGTTCCCTATCCCCTATATAGAGCACTACCTGATCGTTTCCTATCCCCTATATAGTGCACTACCTGATCGTTCCCTATCCCCTATATAGAGCACTGTCTGATCGTTCCCTATCCCCTATATAGTGCACTGTCTGATCGTTCCCTATCCCCTATATAGTGCACTGTCTGACCGTTCCCTATCCCCTATATAGAGCACTGTCTGATCGTTCCCTATCCCCTATATAGTGCACTGTCAGATCGTTCCCTATCCCCTATATAGTGCACTGTCAGATCGTTCCCTATCCCCTATATAGAGCACTGGCTGATCGTTCCCTATCCCCTAAATAGAGCACTGTTTGATCGTTCCCTATCCCCTATATAGAGCACTGTCTGATCGTTCCCTATCCCCTATATAGAGCACTGTTTGATCGTTCCCTATCCCCTATATAGAGCACTGTTTGATCGTTCCCTATCCCCTATATAGAGCACTGTTTGATCGTTCCCTATCCCCTATATAGAGCACTGTCTGATCGTTCCCTATCCCCTATATGGAGCACTGTCTGATCGTTCCCTATCACCTATATAGTGCACTGTCTGATCGTTCTCGATCCCCTATATAGAGCACTGTTTGATCGTTCCCTATCGCCTATATAGAGCACTGTCTGATCGTTCCTTATCGCCTATATAGTGCACTGTCTGATCGTTCCCTATCCCCTATATAGTGCACTGTCTGATCGTTCCCCATCTCCTATATAGTGCACTGTCTGATCGTTCCCTATCCCCTATATAGAGCACTGCCTGATTGTTCCCTATCGCCTATATAGTGCACTGTCTGATCGTTCCCTATCCCCTATATAGTGCACTGTCTGATCGTTCCCCATCTCCTATATAGTGCACTGTCTGATCGTTCACTATCCCCTATATAGTGCACTGTCTGATTGTTCCCTATCCCCTATATAGAGCACTGTTTGATCGTTCCCTATCCCCTATATAGAGCACTGTCTGATCGTTCCTTATCGCCTATATAGTGCACTGTCTGATCGTTCCCTATCCCCTATATAGTGCACTGTCTGATCGTTTCCCATCTCCTATATAGTGCACTGTCTGATCGTTCACTATCCCCTATATAGTGCACTGTCTGATTGTTCCCTATCCCCTATATAGTGCACTGTCTGATCGTTCCCCATCCCCTATATAGTGCACTGTCTGATCGTTCCCCATACCCCATATAGTGCACTGTCTGATCGTTCCCTATCCCCTATATAGTGCACTACCTGATCATTCCCTATCCCCTATATAGTGCACTGTCTGATCGTTCCCTATCCCCTATATAGAGCACTGTCTGATCGTCCCTTATCCCCTATATAGTGCACTGTCTGATCATTCCCTATCCCCTATATAGAGCACTGTCTGATCGTTCCCTATCCCCCATATAGTGCACTGCCTGATCGTTCCCTATCCCCTATATAGTGCACTGTCTCATCGTTCCCTATCCCCTATATAGAGCACTGTCTGATCGTTCCCTATCCCCTATATAGAGCACTGCCTGATCGTTCCCTATCCCCTATATAGAGCACTGTCTGATCGTTCCCTATCCCCTATATAGAGCACTGCCTGATCGTTCCCTATCCCCTATATAGAGCACTGCCTGATCGTTCCCTATCCCCTATATAGAGCACTGTTTGATCGTTCCCTATCCCCTATATAGAGCACTGTCTGATCGTCCCCTATCCCCTATATAGTGCACTGTCTGATCATTCCATATCCCCTATATAGAGCACTGTCTGATCGTTCCCCATCCCCCATATAGTGCACTGCCTGATCGTTCCCTATCCCCTATATAGTGCACTGTCTGATCGTTCCCTATCCACTATATAGTGCACTGTCTGATCGTTCCCTATCCCCTATATAGTGCACTGTCTGATTGTTCCCTATCCCCTATATAGAGCACTGTTTGATCGTCCCCTATCCCCTATATAGTGTACTGCCTGATCGTTCCCCATCCCCCATATAGTGCACTACCTGATCGTTCCCTATCCCCTATATAGTGCACTGCCTGATCGTTCCCTATCCCCTATATAGTCCACTGCCTGATCGTTCCCTATCCCCTATATAGTGCACTACCTGATCGTTCCCTATCCCCTATATAGTGCACTACCTGATCGTTCCCTATCCCCTATATAGTGCACTGTCTGATCGTTCCCTATCCCCTATATAGTGCACTGTCTGATCGTTCCCTATCCCCTATATAGTGCACTGTCTGATCGTTCCCTATCCCCTATATAGTGCACTGTCTGATCGTTCCCTATCCCCTATATAGAGCACTGTCTGATCGTTCCCTATCCCCTATATAGAGCACTGTCTGATCATTCCCTATCCCCTATATAGAGCACTGTCTGATCGTTCCCTATCCCCTATATAGAGCACTGTCTGATCGTTCCCTATCCCCTATATAGAGCACTGTCTGATCGTTCCCTATCCCCTATATAGAGCACTGCCTGATCGTTCCCTATCCCCTATATAGAGCACTGTCTGATCGTTCCCTATCCCCTATATAGTGCACTACCTGATCGTTCCCTATCCCCTATATAGTGCACTGTCTGATCGTTCCCCATCACTTATAGAAAACAGCGAGACTAACATTCATTCATACTAAAAAACAAAAACGTAAATTTTGATTTAAGTGTAGCTTATGTATCCAAATGCCACATCTAGTATAATCTTACCATGTTAGAGAAGGACACACTTCGCTGCAGGCCATTATCTTTAGAGAACATCTTCAGTGTAGAGTCTACATGAGGGCAAAATTTGAGCTAATTCAGGGTACAATCACGCTAGAAATATAATAGCATTTTAACTTATGCTAGAAACATGCTAGAAATGTACTAAATCATGTTGGAAAACTGCTTATACCGTCCTGTGAGGTGTGATCTCACAGTTCTGAGAACTCAATCTCATTTTATGCCAGACCGGAGCCTGAATTCCTAACCTTGAGAAGTTGAGAAGATGGAGTCTCCATTGAGGGTCACAGCAATGCCCGTCACGGCTCTGCAGAACCAGAACAACAGGGTCAGAGCGGCTCTATTCGCCTAAACTCAAACACACAACTACACCAACACACACTCACTCCTTGTGTATCTTGTGGCAGGATTGCGACACAAGTTTGTCCATGTTGCTCCAGGCCATTTTCTTGCTCTCCTCCGTCAGGTCCTCGAATGAATCCATACTAGGAGACCCTGAAACATGGAGATCCATCAGACACGGTCAAGGAAAACCGGCTTTACACTGCAAAAAATGCTCTTCTTAGTGTTTTTGTCTTGTTTCTAGTCCAAACATTGTTGTAAACAAAACACAAAGACTGGCCCAAAAGAAGTAATTATTATTTTTTTTGGATTACTTTTACTCGGGACATGCTATCTGGCAACATAGTATTCCATTCATTATGCTAAGCTAAGCTAGCGGCGACCCTGCCAAACTAAAACAATGCACTGAGACAAAAACGCGTTTGCCCACATATCTAAATGTGGGAAAGAAGTTGAATAAGCCCTATTTTTAAAAACAGTGGAGTAGTGTTGTGCCAATAGACGATAGTATCGTGTATCGACGATAGGCAGAGAGATCGCCGAAAGCTGGATGGATGGAAAGCTCGTCATGACGATATGACGATTGGAAAATTAGGCATATCGCCCAACACTACAGTGGAGTGTTCCCTTAACCCGTTCATTGCAAGTATTTCCAATTAATTCCCAAAGTCTGTCATTTTTGACGGCGAAGGTACCCAGTGTTAGGTTTAGACAGCACCTGGAGAAAGCTCACAGCTGCTGAGGCTGGCCGTCGCTGATAGGCTGTTGAAGCGAGGAGTGATCCTCTGAGGATGAGGAGTGACGAAGAGCTGCCGTGGCGTCTGTCCAAACTCCAATATTTGAGTTAGCATAGCTATTTTCTGATCTGGGTCTTCAATACTGCAAAAACACACACACAGACACTGAAAAATGTACACAAAAAGCAAAGACTGGATCAAAGATGAGTGTTTTAATGAAGTTACCTATCGCAGTCAACTCCGCCCTCATAGGTCAACGGATGGAAAACTGCAATACAGCAGACATCACTGTGTTTATTCATATCATGAGAATATTAAATATAGCTGCAAGTAGCCATTACCGGAGCCAAGAACAAAGAAGACAAGACATGCCGAAATGACTGGGAGTGTCAGACCAACTGCAACAATGAGCAATTAAACCCATTTTAAGATGATTTTAGGCAAAAATGCATGTGAATTTCATGTTTTGATCTATTACAGCGCCACCAAGAAGCACAATCCTACCATTTTTTTATGTGTCCTTTGAGTGAGCCCATACATTTGTGTGAAAATTTTGGTGAAAATATCTCATTTCGTTTTGGGGTTATAGACATTTATTTGGAAAAAATAAAATAAAATGACTGACACCTGACTTTGATTGGATTTTACTCCCCCTTACTATAAATATTTTGACATTTTGTCTCTTAATCATTAAGCTATGGACCTATGTTTCCGAAGTTCTGACGCTGGTTTCGTCTCGATCGGACTAGCGGTTTCGAAGAAATCAGCTAATGTTTTATAAGCGCTTAATTACAACGCTGCACAAACCATATGCCGAACCATGGCAAGTCTGGTCTCGTTGGACTCGGCAAGGATTCAGGAGACAAAAAAAGTTCCTCCCATGAGAATAAGTCAACCACACCCAAAGTTATAAGCATTTAAATATATAAAAATGTATCCACTAGGGGGCGCTGTTTCAAAACTTCCCAGACTACTTCAGGGCATTGTGCTGATGGCCCATACCAAGTTTCGTAACAATCCATTCATGTGCTCATAAAATGTACCATTTTATCACATATTTCAAAATGGCCGACAACCAAAATGGCCGACCTGGTAAAATTCGACATGACGTCCTGAATCTAACGAGACCACTTGTATGATAGCCCTTTTTCATATCTTCGGGCCTGTAGGTGGCGCTGACAGCATGTTTCCTCAGGTCATGCTTGTGATGACATGCACCAAGTTTGGTTTGAATCCGATAATGCGTTGCGGAGATATAGCCTTACGTGTATTTTCGCAACTGCTACGTAAAATGTGTTCACGCGTTTATCGAAAACGATTTGACGAATCAACTTGAATTCCGTACATTTTTGTCAAAATGGTCTGATGATGTTCGGTTTCAATTTTCATGCAAATCGGAAGAACAGTCTAGGACGAGTTCGCAAAAGTAGGTTTTACTGAAAATTCAAAATTTGCATAAAGGAAATTACATCATAGGGTGCAATCGAATCGGCTTGAGCCACGGAATCAATGGAAAACAATTATTTTGTTCCTTCGGTGCTTGGCCCCTACTAACACACTAATATCTGTGTTAGGCTCGTTTACCGTTCTGGGAATGAAAATAATTGTGTTTCTATCACTTATGGTTCAAAAGTTATTAGTATAAATATGAGTGAAACTTTGAACAGGTAGTAGCGCTAGAGGGAAGGATTTAGAGACTCCAAATTTGGTGTGGTTACAATTGGTACTGACCTCTATCAGTGTACCAAATTTCACACCTTTCCCGTAAATGGTTCTATGGGCTGCCATAGACTCCAATGGCGGAACAATAATAATAATAAGAAGAAATCTAACAATTTCAATAGGATAATAACACTAATATCTGTGTGAGGCCCTTTTACCATTATGGCTGGCCACGGCCTCACTTCCCTTCTGTCTGAAGCCGAAGATCAGATCGATCCACTCATGCAGGTGTTCAGACACAAACTGACTCTCCAGCGCAAGACGCATTTTCTGCAGGAAGTCGTCTGGATCTGCGAATGCAAAAGTATGACGTTATAACCACTGACTAAAAAGTAAAGTGTGCCGAGAAAAACGCAAGCCTTGTCTGAAAGCTTCCTAACCAGTTTTATCATGTTGTTAACATGTCTTAGCATTATGTTATTCTGGTAGCGTGTTTGTAGCATGTTTTAGTACACTGCTAGCATGAATCAGTATGCCTTACCAATTTGCTAACATGTTGCCATCCTGTTTTAACATGTTGCTAACATGAATGAGCACATTTCTAGCATGATTTAACACATTGTTAACATGAATTATGTTGTTTACATCTTTTAAAACGTTGCTAACATGATTGAACATGTTGCTAGTATGTTTTAGCATTTTACTAGCTTTATTTAACATGAATGAACACAATAATGGTGTGTTTAACATATTTTAACAAATTGCCAGCATGATTAAACATGTCGCTTGTATGTTTAACACATTGCTAGCATGATTTAACATGCTGCTAGTATGTTTTAACAAGATTAAATAACACATTGCTAACATGTTGCTAACAACATAGCATGTTAGAATGTTTTTGATGTTTAATACATTGATGGCATTTTTGAACACGTTTGCTAGCATGTTTTAATGCATGGTTGGTATAAATTACATTGGTAGCATATTTTAACGTTGCTAGCATGATTAAGCGTGTTGCTAACATGAAGGAACACCTTACAAGTATGTTTAAACATGTTGCTAGCATGATTACTAGTATGTTTAAACACATTGCTAACATGATTTAACAAGTTGCTAAAATAAACAAGTCTTGCTGACATTAACATGGTACTAGCATTATTTACCATGAATGAGCACATTGATGGCGTGTTTAACGTTTGCTGTGTCACGCCGGATAACAGAAAATGGGCAAAGAGGCGGGACGTGGGCGGAGCTAAGGTGACGTGATGACTAATAGACAGCAGACAATCCAACTGTCACTCAAAGTGGCCACGCCCTTAATTATGTAGAACTTTATAAAATATTTCACCCCCTCACAGTCGTCATGAAGGGCAAAATTAGCCGTATAGACCAAAACCACAGTTAGTCTCAGTCTGTAAACGTGTGTTTTTCAGCTGTAAAGTTGGGCATTTTTACATGAGCTCAATGAGATTCTGCTCCTTCTGGAGCCGCTCTAGTGGCCAGTGGAGGAACTGCAGTTTAAGTTTCTTCTGTATCGGCTTCAACAGAGACTGGGAAAGAGGATTAGCACCTGATGCCCATGGAGGAAGCTCAACAGATTCGACTCGGCCTCCTCCCTGCCTCCGGCCCAGATTCAGAGCCAGCAGATTCTTCAGAAAGCTGCTGTCACTGCCGTAGAACTCAGGAATCAGCTGTGACCACACACACACACACACACACAATATATACTATTGCAAGACCTAAACACACAGAGTTATTAAAGGGATAGTTCACCCAATAATGAGCCTGTGATGTTTATCCGCGTCTGAGATGTAGGTGTGTTTGTTTCTTCAGGAGAACACAAATGAAGATTTTTAACTCAACCGTTGCTCGTTAGTGATGCGCGGGTCAGCCTTTTTTCCAACCCGCGGGACCCGCTATTATGAAGTTATTTGGCCCGCCCCGCACCCGCGACCATTAAATAGACATACTAGGCAATGTAATGTAAACGAAAACAGCCTTTATTTAAGCCTGAAAGTGCTTGGAAACATTGCCCTGCAAACGAATATAAACCATAAATCAGGTCATATTAATAACAATATAATGATACACATTTCTAACATTTACAAAGCACGAACCTCATCTCTCTCGGAAACTTCTTCGCTATCCTCCTCCCACTCACTAAACTCATCTCTTTTTCTTTTGACTCGCTCGGCGGCAGGAGCTGATTGGCTCGCCGCTTTCGTGGCGTATCATGTGACGGCAAAAGTTTGGGGACATCACGCAAGTCCCGTTGCTACGGCCTTTGTATCGTAACCTTATCAAAGAACCTAATAAAATATGAAAATAGATATTCCCAAATATTTAATATAGGGAACTGCATGCAACATACACAGATTTTTTTATTTTATTTAGTTTTTAATTACGAGCCCCAACCTGACCCGCGGGCTATGAGACGACCTGCGCATCACTATTGCTCGTATAATGCATGTCAATGGGGTGTATTTCTATGAGAGTAAGCTGCTTGTGACGACACATTGATGTCTTAAGACACGAAGCGATCGCTTTCTGCCAGAAACACAACAGTATGTGTGTTATTTTACACCTCATATCAGACGAATCTCATCTAGTGTTCCCAGTCGCCATTACTTCCGCTGAGTAAGGTCAAAATAGATAGATGCCTCATTAGTGCCTGCGCAGATCGGTCGAATGAGGCATCTATGTATATATATATCTATGATCGCACCAGTTTGATCTCACTAGATGGAAATTACAGCCGATGGGAACACTAGATGAGATTCGTCTGATATGAGGTGTAAAATAACACAGATACTGTTGTGTTTCTGACAGAAAGCGATTGCTTCGTGTCTTAAGACATCAGTGTGTCGTCACGAGCAGCAGGGTTTAATATGGACTCGTATGTTTTTTACTCTTATAGAAATACACCCCATTGACACGCATTATACGAGCAACTAGGGGTGTAACGATACACTCGTGTCATGATTCAATATGTATCTCGATACTGAACTCACAATACGATATGTATCCCGATATTTTAAGCCAAAATAAAAGTGTTTTTTTATTTATTATATTATTATTTGTGTTTTATTATAACGACCCACAAATATTCCCCCACTGGATTATTATACATTATATTCAACATTATGTCTCTCTGCCTCTCCCGCTATTTATGCAGTATGTAAGAATGAACCATCTGAAATGCTTTGAATAATCATACTACTAAAACTGATTGATTAATTAATTATTAATTAACTACTAAAACTACTTAAATAATGTTTGCGTCTCACTGAGGAGCGCTGTTCCGCCAGCGCGCGCACTTCAGATGATCAATGCAATCTGTCACAGCTGTAATCGCAAGAAAGCTCGTCAACATGGCCGCTCTTAAACTATAAACGTAGCTCATCCAAGAACTTTAATTCTGCATTTCCTCCCTCTCTTGTTGTTTTCACGCGTCACACAATCATTTGAACGTCCGTGTTTACTACAGTACGTGCGTCGTGTTAAATATATTCATCACATAAAGCCATTGTGTCTCTTCAGAAGACTTGAAGACTAAAGAAGATTCGGATTAGACACTCGATTAGTTATTTTTATGATGCCTTTATGACATTCTTTGCATTAAGTTTAAGAGGAATGGACTTTAAAAATGGAGGGAGAGAAATCCCTCAGGTGTCATAAAGAAGATCTTCATTTGTGTTTGGAAGTTAAATAAAAAACGACATGATGGTGAGTTCATGATGGCAGAGTTTACATTAGTGGTAGCCTTCATTTGTTCATTTGTGTTTGGGTGAATTATACCTTATAAATAGGCCGACGACAGCAAGATGAGCCTTGGATAAAACAACTCTATATCCCGAATCATATCGTTTCCATCAACGATACATATCGTCACATTTTAAAATCGCGATATATCGTTACACCCCTACGAGCAACGGTTGAGTTAAAATTTGTGTTCTCCTGAAGAAACAAACACACCTGCATCTGGGACGCCCTGCAGATAAACATCACAGGCTCATTATTGGCTGAACTATCCCTTTAAGAGTATTTGCAATATGATCAATAACAAGCCATTGCGTTTGCACAACGCTCACCTCTTTGAAATCAGTGCCTCCCTCCAAACAATTCTTCCACGTCTCACCAACACTGTAAAAGTGCACATCATCGTCGTCAGCGAGTGTTTCCAGGAATTGTGTGTGTGTGTTGTTTTGCTGGTGTTTGCAGATACCTGTTGAACATCCTGTCTGCGTGATCGAAGCGTCCATTCTGCAGGCAAAGCATGTGCTCTGGGGCTGAGGAGGACAGAGAGCATCAAACCTTCATTTGGCCTTTTCTCTTCATCTCGGTTTCGCTCCCCGAGGCAAGCCAAGTTTATTTCCATAGCACATTTCACACCCAATGGCAATTCAAAGTGCTTTACATAGAAATTAATTAAAATAGTGGTAAAATATGCATAAGAAATAAGAATACCATGTGGACAAAAAAAGGATAGTTAACAGTTATTAAAAAATAAATACAATAAAATGGTCAGATCCACAATAGTGGTCTGAAATAAAAAATAAAACATTGTAAAACAACACACACACACTCTTGTGTGAGACAGACAGAACCTTACCAACTCTCACAAGGTAGAATAGTACATATCCAGGGGATGAATAATGACTGCCGTACATGAACCGAGGCTCAGGCATGTCTCTGTAGCGTTCCTGTAGCACACACACACACACACACACACACACTTCATCTTCTGCTTTATCTGATGATTAGGAGCATCTGTCAGGATATCTCACCAGTAATCTCTCCAGTCTCTCTGTGTTCAGAGCTCCGATGGGTTTACTGAGATCTCGAAATGAAGCAGGATTCAGCAAGTCTGAAATAAACATATCTTTCAGTACACGAGAGTGTGTGTGTGTGTGTGTGAGTGTGTGTGTGTGTGTGTGTGTCTGACCCAGCTGGCCGCTGCTGTAGTCGCTGATGACCCAGGGGAACACTGGGTACTGTGAGAGATCGTTCACACTGCGGTCCGCCAGGTTGTTGAGATGCAGAAGATACTGATAGTTGGAGATGTGACCTCTCTGCCACTGCAGCATGTAGCTCTCCGCAGTGTGCTCCGCTATGTGGTTCTCTACACACACGCACGCGCACGCGCACACACACACACACACGCACACACACACACACACACACGCACACACAAACCGACACACATCCACACCTTCTGTCAATTCAGTGCATATGTGCATACACACGTCTGTGTAAGTTACTCTCAGTTAAAACAGCAAAACATGCATTTTAGTTCGTGAAACCGGACGATATGGCATGTTTATAAAAATATTCACAGAAATACAGTCTGTGTGACACGTGTGAGGAAACTAACACACACACACACACACACACACACACACATTTGTTTTTGTGACATATGGGGACATTCCATAGGCGTAATGGTTTTTATACTGTACAAACCGTATTTTCTATCCCCTTGCACTGCCCCTAAACCTACCCATCACACACACACACACACACACACACACACACACACACACACACACACACACACACACACACACACACACACACACACACACACACACACACACACACACACACACCTACCCATCACAGGAAACATTCTGCATTTTTACTTTCTCATAAAAACTCCTCCTGTGTGATTTATAAGCCTTTTGTAAAGTGGGGCCATGGGTAATGTCCTCATATTTCACCCTCTCCTGTAATACCTGTGTCATACCCATGGCATTACACACATTTGTGTCCTCATATGTCACAAAAACACACACACACACACACACACACATACACCTAGAAATAAAGCTAAAGCTAATAAAGCCTACCAAGGAAAGTAGCGATGTAGTAGTAAAGCTCATCTCTCTCTTTAGTGCTGTAGAACTTCAGATAGATATCGGAGCGCAGATCATTCTCTGTGCAAAACACCTCCAGGCCCTTCACACACACACACACACACACACACACACACAGGGTAAACCCACATGTAAATGACATCCGTGTATTTGTGTAAATAGCAAACATCCCAAACACTCACTAAAGGCCTCAGTCCGTGCCTCCGTTTGTAGATGCGTCTCACGCTGTGCAAGCCGATCTGCACCACTGAATCCTTTCAGACAGACAGACACACACACACACACATTAGAACCGCAGTGAAGGAACTGAAGATGTTAAGGAAAGCATGTAAACTCACAGGATAGCCGTTCAGAGGCTGGAAGTAAAGACTGCGATCGGTGATGCAAACGTGACCCGCGTTCGTCACCAAAGGAGAAACCATTTCAGCCACACACTCCATGTGCGGGAGCTCGGTGACATCCTGTAAACTGCACACACACACACAATCACACACGCATTATATTCCAGACATTTCTCAACTATTTATTAAACTTGTATTAAATTGATGTTAAATTGTCTAAGTTTCATGATTTCAATTCACTAGACATGCTTTCTGATTACTAAAATATTACTTGGATGGATGGATGGGTCTGTGGATGGATGGATGGATGGATGGGTCTGTGGATGGATGGATGGATGGATGGATGGATGGGTCTGTGGTGGATGGATGGATGGATGGGTCTGTGGATGGATGGATGGATGGATGGGTCTGTGGATGGATGGATGGATGGATGGATGGATGGGTCTGTGGTGGATGGATGGATGGATGGGTCTGTGGATGGATGGATGGATGGATGGGTCTGTGGATGGATGGGTGGATGGATGGATGGATGGATGGATGGGTCTGTGGATGGATGGATGGATGGGTCTGTGGATGGATGGATGGGCGGGTGGATGGATGGATGGGTGGATGGGTCTGTGGATGGATGGGTGGATGGGTCTGTGGATGGATGGATGGGTCTGTGGATGGATGGATGGATGGATGGATGGATGGGTCTGTGGTGGATGGATGGATGGATGGGTCTGTGGATGGATGGATGGATGGATGGATGGGTCTGTGGATGGATGGGTGGATGGATGGATGGATGGATGGATGGGTCTGTGGATGGATGGATGGATGGGTCTGTGGATGGATGGATGGGCGGGTGGATGGATGGATGGGTGGATGGGTCTGTGGATGGATGGATGGGTCTGTGGATGGATGGATGGATGGATGGGTCTGTGGATGGATGGATGGATGGATGGATGGGTCTGTGGATGGATGGGTGGATGGATGGATGGATGGATGGGTCTGTGGATGGATGGATGGATGGGTCTGTGGATGGATGGGTGGATGGATGGATGGGTGGGTGGATGGATGGATGGATGGATGGGTGGATGGATGGGTCTGTGGATGGATGGATGGATGGATGGATGGATGGGTTGATGGATGGGTCTGTGGATGGATGGGTGGGTCTGTGGATGGATGGGTGGATGGATGGATGGGTGGGTGGATGGATGGATGGGTGGGTGGGTGGATGGATGTGTGGGTGGATGGATGTGTGGGTGGGTGGGTGGATGGGTGGATGTTTGGGTGGATGGATGGATGGGTGGGTGGGTGTATGGGTGGGTGGGTGGATGGATGGATGGGTGGGTGGATGGATGGGTCTGTGGATGGATGGATGGATGGATGGGTCTGTGGATGGATGGATGGATGGATGGGTGGATGGGTTGATGGATGGGTCTGTGGATGGATGGGTGGGTCTGTGGATGGATGGGTGGATGGATGGATGGGTGGGTGGATGGATGTGTGGGTGGATGGATGTGTGGGTGGGTGGGTGGGTGGGTGGATGTTTGGGTGGATGGATGGATGGGTGGGTGGGTGTATGGGTGGGTGGGTGGATGGATGGATGGGTGGGTGGATGGATGGCTGCTTACCTGTTCTTATCAAAACATGTCCTTGCCAGCCTGGACTGTAGTATAGCTGCAATCTTCAGCAGAAACACACACACACACACACACACACACACACACACACACACACACACACACACACACACACACACACACACACAGATCAATACACACCCTCAGAAAGGAGGCGATTATTACACACAGAGTTTATTAAAGAGACTGACCATAGCCGTCTGGTCCCCCAGCTTATCCAGACAGGACGCTCTGTGGAGCTGCAGAAGAGGACGAGTTATTGAAGAGGAAGCATAAGGGAATATCCCACAGGAGGAAGAACACACACCTGCAGCAGCATCTGAACGACATCTTCGGTCAAACTGGACGCCTCCAACTGGAACCTGACCTTCTTTTCTCCCTATCGTGACACAATTAATCAACCAATACATCAGTATATAGGCAATTTTTACATACACCGATCAGGCATAACATTATGACCGGTGAATAACACTGATGATCTCTTCATCACGGCTCCTGTTAGTGGGTGGGATATATTAGGCAGCAAGTGAACATTTGGTCCTCAGAGTTGATGTGTGTGAAGCAGGCGAAATGGGCAAGCGTAAGGATTTGAGCGAGTTTGGCCAGATTGTGACGGCTAGACGACTGGGTCAGAGTGCAGCTCTTGTGGGCTGTTCCCGGTCTGCAGTGGTCAGTATCTATCAAAAGTGCTCCAAGGAAGGACCAGTGGAGAACCGGCCACAGGGTCATGGGCGGCCAAGGCTCATTGATGACCGTGGGGAGCGAAGGCTGGCCCGTGGGGTCCGATCAAACAGACGAGCTACTGGAGCTCAAACTGCTCCAGAAGTTAATGCTGGTTCTGATAGAAAGCTGTCAGAATACACAGAGCAGCTCAGTTTGAGGCGTATGGGGCGGCATAGGGTGACCTCTGACCCCGCCGAAAGCACCAACAGTGGCACGTCAGCATCAGAACTGGACCACGGAGCAATGGAAGAAGGCGGCGTGGTCTGAGGAATCACGTGTTCTTCTACATCACGTGGATGGCCGGGTGTGTGTGTGTGTGTGGCTTACCTGGGGAACACATGGCCCCAGGATGCACTATGTTATGATGTATTGGTCATAATGTTACGCCTGATCAGTCTGCATGAAATGTGCTTATTTAATATTTGTTTCCCACCCACTATACATCATCCTCGGATGAAGACACAACAGATGAACTCACCCTTTGGCATTTATATGGAGCCACCGCGTTCTCTTCTTTAATCAGATAGATCTGTCAAACACAGGGTTAAAAACTGTAACGCTGCAAGTGCGCAGATATTACAGAAGTGAAACCGAGACACACTCACCTGCTTGGTTTCTATCAGAATACAGGGAGGTTTACTTCTGCAAACATGCATGAAAAAGAAAGGGAAAAGAATGATGAAAGTCTGCAGAACGACACTGATATTCTGAGCGGAGTAATGATATTACTCTATGAAGGGGTTGTGGAGCGCCTCCTCCAGCGCAGAGATCCCGGAGCAGTCCTTCAGAGGAATCTAACGCAAACACACCTCATTACTGGAGGAAATACATCAGCTCAACATGGGGAGAATATGAAGAGTATACCTTTATAATAGGCTCCTTAGCATCATCAGCTTCAAAAATGACGGATTTGGAACAGATTTTTAATGAGCCGCTGGTTCGCCTGTGAGTAAAAGCAGATTTAAAAGATATTAAACGCTCACGAAATCCTGAGTTTATGTGCTGAACATCATAGAAGACAATAATACCATCTGTTAGATTTATCAGTAGAAGAAACAGACAAAACATGTGCTTACATTCATACTTTTACAAAGTTTTAAACCAAATGTAGAACCTACTATACTACAGTCATTGAATCATTCACTCAAGAGATTTGTTCAAAAACACTGATTCATCCAGTAATGAAACAAGTGAAGTCTATATGAGTGAGTCATTGAATCATTCACTCAAGAGATTTGTTCAGAAACACTGATTCATCCAGTAATGAATCAAATGAAGTCTTTATGAGTGAGTCATTGAATCATTCACTCAAGAGATTTGTTCATAAACACGGATTCATCCAGTAATGAAACAAGTGAAGTCTATATGAGTGAGTCATTGAATCATTCACTCAAGAGATTTGTTCATAAACACGGATTCATCCAGTAATGAAACAAGTGAAGTCTATATGAGTGAGTCATTGAATCATTCACTCAAGAGATTTGTTCATAAACACGGATTCATCCAATAGTGAATCAAGTGAAGTCTTTATGAGTGAGTCATTGAATCATGCACTCAAGCGATTTGTTCAGAAACATTGATTCACTAACAAATTAAGTCTTTATGAGTGATGCTGCGTCCCAATTTGCCTACTTATACTACGTTCCTAAAAGTAAACTTACTCTTTTTGTGAAGAAAAGGTATATACTTTTGAGTGTGTAGCAGAAGAGTCTGCAAGCTTCGGGACTACTTCTCGCCATCTTTAACTGACTCTGTGGCTTAGTTCCGAGCATCCCGTCACCGTTTAACAGACCTGTCAATCATCGTCAGATTCGTCACAGTTCAAATCGTCCACATTCAGTTTAATCTCCTGCCGTATCGGAGAGAAATGTAGCCGCTCGTTGATCTGCCGTGTGTGTGTCTTTAATGCAGGGACTCCTCGTGTGTTTGCAGTTTAAATATAATCATGCATTTAAAAATAAATGGCCAAATGTGTCATTACAAAAATTACAAAAGTGCTCAGTGCTGCTGCAGGTGAGATATAATGTGGACAACACTGAATAAATATATTTTTGTCAGGTTAAATATTGATAGTCGATCACTCAAACCCCTTTATCTAAACTACTTAACCGTCTGACTCACACATCTGCCATGTTTGTAGTTTTTTAACGCTTTTTACCCGCATTTGTAGTTCTAATCGAATCCTCGTCCAACTCGCAATGGGTTGTGGGTAATATCAGCCGTTAGAGTGCCCATCGATCCATACTTCGAATTCGGACCGGAAATAGTAAATCATCCGGGAATCTTTGGAATAATCTTTTCAGCATACTACGATTTGGGACACACTTATTCTATTTTCAAGTATTAGTATTTAGTGTGGATAGAGTGCGAATTTGGATGCGGGGCGAGTCTGTCTCCTATACTGCAAACCTCTAGCACTTCCTGTATAAATGACAGTAGATCAGTTCTTTAGCTCACCTGTGTGCCTCCGGGCTGATGTTGGTCAGATTATATGCAGTGTGCTGTTCAAAATAATGCTCCTCCAGATCCAGCAACAGCAGCGAAAACCTGCACGCAAACACCAGCATATGGCCCGAGTCAGCAGGAGATTAGTGGAAGCACAGATGTTGAGAACCTTACCAACTAACCGATGAGCTGAGGCCTGTTCCACAAAGCTGGTTTCAGTCGCTACTCAGGTTAAGTTTGAGATTAGTTTCTCGGGCTCATGAAGGTGGATTGGTTTTTAATCAGTGGTCATCACCATGGTAACTTAAACTGAAGCAGGTTTTTTCTGGGTTAAGGCCTTTGCACACTGAGTCTGTAATTCGCATGCAAAATTTACAAATGTCAAAAATAAATTCGACCTCACGTTATGTCAATCACGCTTGCACACTGCCTCCGGAACATTCGGTTCAGGTTCGATGTTCTGTGTTTTCGCATCCGTAAAAACGCATTTTGAGAGTTTTTTGACAACTCAGAGCCACCATACATGTTATCCTAGCAAAAATACTACAAATATTATTATATTACAGCTTTAATTATAGCACATCAAGTCTCTGTAAAGCTGTGTGCGTGTGCGTGTGCGTGCGTGCGTGCGTGCGTGTGTGTGTGTGTTCGGATCCATAGACATACTGCCAGGTGTTTGGGATCAATTGATTCACGGAAATTAGTGTACTTCTTTTTAATATGTGTCTCCAGTATCGCTAGCAAAGCATCAAACTGAGCCACTGACACTTTCAATGGGTCGGTCTGGATAATCCCGCTGGATAACGAGGGGAAACTCTCCTCTCTACGCGATCGCAGGAGTGGATGAACCCAATATCTCTTCAGGACAAACAAATCATCCTAACCAGACGTCACTTTGTCTTGTTTTGCGTTTTTTTTTCCCGTAACGCATTCATTAATACGCATCTGACTTTTTTTCGGATCACGAGTGCGAAAACATGCATGCGAAAATATCAGACTCAGTGTGCAAAGACCTTTAGAGATCACAAACCCAAACTGGACCAATCAGCTGCAAGTAAAGATGCAATAAAGCCACACCCCCTGTATCTCTCGATCCTAATTAAAGCAGTTTATACACTGTAAAAACAAAATGTTGGTTTAACTTAAAAAAGTAAGTAACCTGGTTGCCTTAAAATTTGAGTTTATTGTAATTAAAAATTTGAGTTGATACAATGAAAGAAATTTGTTTAATAAATAGAAACTCTAAATATTATTGTATCTGAAGCACATAAAAATGTGATAAATCATGAAAATAGCACAATTTGGCTGCGTCATCACAAATAAAACACACACACTTACCCAATATGCTCACACACTCTTTTAATAATATTTTAATAAAGGTTGTCGAATCTCAAAAAATGTTCATTGTATTAACTCAAAATTTTTATTTCAATGAACTCAACATTTTAAGGACACCAGGTTACGTACTTTCTAAATTATTTTTTACAGTGCAGTGAAAAAACTTTACAAGTATAATTGTGCATCTTTTGGTGCTATTTGTTATATTTATATTATATGAATTATAATCACTTTGAATTCATATAATATGTTCACTTAAATATTATATTAATTGATAAGTAGCCAAATATTAATATAAATATAATACGTGCTTTCATAATTCTTTTAAACAACGTGTTTTCATTTGAGCTCTTTGTGAACCTATAATTATTCTGCATATTTCTTTGATTCATCATGCATTGATATAGTCAGATATTCATTCTCAAACTAAAGTGTTAATTCCTGCCTTGTTAACGCATTTAATTTCATAATAATTTTCAAAACGATCTCTCAATCTTCAGAAGAGAAGTGAAGCAATCGGGCGCTGTGATTGGCTGTTGATCGCTAACTCTGGATTAAACCCGAGTTGACAGAGAAAGTTTATACCGAGCTTTGAGAAACCAGGTTGGATTTATCTGGATTTGTCAACTCTAAACCTGCTCTGAAACTCAGAGTTTGTTCAGCTAGCTTCATGCAACAGGCCTCAGAACAGTCGAGGTACGGGGAGTAAAAACATTCAAGATTACTTATAAATGGATTCTGTTGAAGCCGTCAGACGTATTATTTCAACTTATTGGTTAAACAATTGTGTTTAACAGAAGAATTCACTACATTACCCATAATGCCCTGCAGAAAGTCCACCAATCAGTCAAAACAAAGCCCTTTAGCTCCACCCACTCACACTCTAAAAATACTTGAATATGTGTGTATATGTGCATGTTTTGCAATAAATGTAAAATATATTGTTTTACGTATATAATCAATATTTTTAAATTAGTAGTTTTACATTTCTCCATCAATTTTGTGTTCGCAATGCATCATGGGATTGTAGTTCATTCGCTCATTAAACGTATTTTTGTCCAATTTTCAAACACGTTTATGCTTCCGATTACAAAAAAAAGTTTATTCTGAATTAAATAATTAATTAAATAGTTAATTTCATAATTAATTTAACTAAATATTAAATAAATAAATGTATATTTTTTAAAATTACATGAAATTGTTTAATATATTTCACAATTATATTAAATACACATTAAATAATGAAAAAATATATTTTTAAACATAGCAATAGTGTGTGTGGAAGAGGTTATTGTGAAATATATTAAACAATTTCATGTAATTTTACAAAATAAATAGATACATTTATTTAATTATTTAATTGATAAATATTTTTTGTATTAATTATTTCAGAATAAACTGGTACATTTAATTGTTGTTTAATTGAATTCATTATTTATTTAATTATTTCATTTTGAGTAATTTGGTCCAGCTCAATCTCGTAACAGCTTTTGTTTTAACAGTTATGCGCACTATACGTTATTTATAAGAAAAAACGCAAAATGAAACAATAACAGATGGGTTTTGATTTCATGAAAACTTAAGATAAACAACAATGGGCACTGCCTGAAGAAAAGTAAACAAATGAATAATTAATGAGACAGCTGGTCATGTGACTACAACAGCGCGTTGACAATCATAGATCATAGATGCTAGGAAAGTGCTAATAAAGGTTACAATAAAGTTTTTTTACCACAAGAAGCGCATATGTGATTGTCATAAATGCATTGGCACGCGCGTTTTGTCTTTTGTTTACTGGCCTGTGTAAGAAGCGGATGGTCCGCGAGCTAAAGTCACACAACAGGCCAGAGGTCAGCGTGTTAAACTGCACGGACCCGAGGGAGAACACCCTCCACAACACTAGTATCAGTTGAAGTGTGTATTGTGTAAGTGTGTAAGTTACCTTTCTTTGACGCGATCCTTCTTCGTGATAAAAGCCATGAGGACTCGGCGGCTCGGCGGACATGTAAACACGGAAGCGCTCGGAGGAACCACGTGATCGATTCTCTCGCTTTCTGTCACACTCGAGGATAAATATTTATTTATTAATCTGCGATCAACCACTCATAACTACATGAAGTAAAGTCACTAAAAATATTTTCTATAAAAAATAAAAATTTAAAATAAATCCGCGTTTGAAGAAACCGTTGAAAAATACTCAAGTGACTCTATTACTTTATTAGGAAAACTTTTAATAAACGCACCTTGAATACGTTGTTTAGAAGATAAACAACTAAAACTAAAGCCAAAACTATTGCTTGGGGCTTTCGGGTCTATTTTTTCTGATTATAAAATACATTGAAAAATGTATTCCGTTGTGTTGTACATTGGAGACAGGTGACTATTTGTCACCTGGGTGGCGCTTATATTAATTTTAATATTCATGAATTTCTCTAATGTCTAGGCTACATGATAACGCGCAAACGAATGGAACCTACAGCCGAAGTGAAATCTCCTCGAACCGCATTATTTCGAAAAGGTAGGCTTATTTATTTTAATACATAACGCATATATTTGTCCGATTTAATTACCTGAGGTTTGTGTCATCCTGAATTTCTCCAGGGCACACCTTTATCAACAATCATTTTATTAGTAATATTTGAATTAAACTTTATTCAACCGTCTTTTTAAATCGTTATTAAACCGTCTTTTTAAATTTGTAACCGTCTTTTTTAATCTTTATTCAACCGTCTGTTTTATTATGACTGTAATAAACACATGACGTCATGAACGCGGAAACAAGCTGAGGAGGTCACGTGAGGAAGCGCATTTCTAATGTAAATAAAACATGATCCACTTCTTCTACCTGGCGTGTCTTATATGTGCAGATTCGGTGTTTTCTGACCATTTCGGAGCACCGATAAAAACCAATGACAGACCAATAATCGGTGAGTTATTAAAGCCGTATTACACACACTGCATACCAAAACAATATTATCACTATTATCTTTAAATAAACGCTTTTGCAGGGGTCCTCGCGCAGGAGCTGTTCGAGCCGCTGCCTGAGAGAAACTCTTACATCGCGGCGTCTTACGTCAAGTTTCTGGAGTCCGCGGGCGCGCGCGTGGTTCCTCTTAGGCGAGTATTTACATTTATTATTTTATTCAAAGCGACTTGCAAATGAGCGATGCGAAGAGGTAAACACAAAAAGTGCTCAGACTACAGTTTCAGACGGAGCGCTAGAAGATGAAATGAAAGTGAAAGCATATCATTTTTCGTGATGATGACGTGGCACAATATGCAAGGTTTTAGGAACATTCTAGATCATATTGTGCTGGCTTGTGTGCATATTATCCCAAATGTTTCCAAGAATGTTTCAATCCTGAAAAATCTGTGATTTTAACGGAGACACGGCCCGTGTGTGTGTCGCCTATCAGTGACATCATCATCATCTGTGTTATTGTGTAGGAACCATGGCAACACTATCGCCGCTTTAATATCTGGTGTGTTTTATTAGACACTGTTTGGATCATTGATGGACAGAAACTAATGATTGTTCTCCAGCTCAACACAGTTAGTCTTATTGTTTAATCTGCTGTTGTTGATTTACCGCTCAGAGTGCCGTGTTTTACCGCCTAATATGATCTCGCTCACCGCAATGTGTCTTATAGTAGCATTATAACATCACTTTAACACACTCACATGTGTGATATGATTAAACAGCACTGCTTTACACACACACACACGAGCGAAGAAGCGGAAGTGCTCGTGGCAGAATAAAAGCTCCGCCCACTCTAGACTCAAGACACGCCCCTGTGTTGAGCAAGAGATGAAATATTACATACTGTGCCTTTAAAAGAAGTGTATGTAAGATTGTGGCCAAAACTGGTACTGCAATCCCTTTCAGATGACTGTAGAGCGGTCTATCCCCCTCCCCCTGACTCGAGGTTGCCAGATTGGCTGCAGGATCAGCAGAACGTTTGTAGATCTGCAGCTGTGGGAACTAGAGCAGATCTGGCAACCCGAAACACTACTAACTCTGTGATTGGTCGATAGGCGGAGGGTGGAGCTTCAGGCCAAAACACATGTCAACATCAACATCAGTTGAGCTGCAACAACAGCTTTATAATGACAATATCCTGGCCGGACTACTGTTGACTACTGAAATTAACATGATTTCGTAATGTCTAGTGACATATCAGGGCCATTTTAGGATTAATCGAAATACATTTCTTACATACAGTTCCTTTAAGTTATTTGCATTATGTGTGTAAACTGCACAAATGGTAACAATACTGCATGAAGTATTTTAATGTATTTATATTAATGTCTGTAGGATCAACAGGTCTGATGAGGAGTACACGAGGCTGTTTAAATCCATAAATGGGTAAGAACATCTGTTAGTCTGTTATAGTTACAGAAGTGATTTCTCACACACACACACACACACACACACACACACACACACACACACTCACACACTCACACACTCACACACTCACTCTCTCTCTCTCTAGAGTTCTTTTCCCTGGCGGTGGAGCCAGTATCGAATCCTCCGGATATTCCAAAGCTGCCTCCGTTTTCTACAGACTCGCTCTTGAGGTTTGTGTTCAAACTGTCCATAAATAATAAATACAAATGAATGCAATACAATCAGGCTCCTGTTAGTGGGTGGGATATATTCGGCAGCAAGTGAACATTTGGTCCTCAGAGTTGATGTGTGTGAAGCAGGAGAAATGGGCAAGCGTAAGGATTTGAGCGAGTTTGGCCAGATTGTGACGGCTAGACGACTGGGTCAGAGCATCTCCAAAACTGCAGCTCTTGTGGGCTGTTCCCGGTCTGCAGTGGTCAGTATCTATCAAAAGTGCTCCAAGGAAGGACCAGTGGAGAACCGGCCACAGGGTCATGGGCGGCCAAGGCTCATTGATGACCGTGGGGAGCGAAGGGACCAGAGTGCCCATGCTCATAATGTTATGCCTGATCGGTGTATGTTGTGGTAATTTAATTTCCCATCCCAGTATCTGTGTCTGTTGGGTAGGTTTAGGGGCAGTGTGTGTGTGTGATGGGTAGGTTTAGGGGCTGTGTGTGTGTGTGTGTGTGTTGGGTAGGTTTAGGGGCTGTGTGTGTGTGTGTTGGGCTGTATGTGTGTGTGTGTGTGTTTTTGTGTGTGTGTGTGTGTGATGGGTAGGTTTAGGGGCTGTGTGTGTGTGTGTGTGTGTGTGTGTGTGATGGGTAGGTTTAGGGGCAGTGTAAGGGGATAGAAAATACGGTTTGTACAGTATAAAAACCATTACGCCTATGGAATGTCTCCATTTCACAAAAACAAACGTGTGTGTGTTAACAGGCTAATTCAAATGGCGATTATTTCCCTATATGGGGAACGTGTTTAGGATTTGAGCAGCTGACGCTGCTAACAGGCGGTGAGCTTCTGTTGTCCCAAACCAACACCAGTGGAGTCGCCCTTCAGCTGGACTTCACCGACGGTAAACTCCAGCGCAGGAACTGCTCATAACATCACGACACACACCTATCTTATACACACCATAAGATACACACTGTATTTACTGGGGATGCCACAATAATTAAAATAATATTGAACCGTTCGGTACGGCATTCACGGTTCTATACGCGCTGGTGATTTGTGTTGTTTTCAGTTTTGCATTTCATTAATTATTTCTATTTCTCTTGGTTTGAAATATTTCTCTCAGTTTATTTCGGCTCTTTTTGAGTGAGCCTGTCTACGCGCGCATTTTAGAGCCTTGCCTGTGAAACATTTCATTCGCGTTTTACATGCGCTGAGCGTGCGCACGCCTGTCAAACACACGCGATTACTGGACTAACGCCACATTCACACGGGGCGTAGGCGTTAACGCTTGACGGAGGGCGTGGCTGAAGCTGGGTGCTGATGCGATCGTCATTATCGTCATCACATTAAAACGTATTTGCCACTTGGACCACAACACAAAAAAACGCCTTTTTATGACAGCTAGTCTGTGAGACGAAATGGATGCCGATTTGTTTGTGTGTGAGAGTGCGATTGCTCGTGTAGTTGTTGTCAGTGCACTGCACAGCTGCTCGAAGCTGTCGAGTACATTAAGTCCTGAAAAAGCGCAGACAGCGGGAAGAATATCACGTTCTGGTCTGGGAGCTGCGTCTGGATGGTTCGCTGTTTGAGCAGTAATGAACGCAATTGGCTAGCGTCTGCTGTAGGATATTTGCATACGGCGATCTGATTGGATGCCACCTGCGCCGGCGCTTGAAAAGTTGAAAAATCTTCAACTTCTGCCGCTTACAACACGAGTGAAGCGCCGCGACAAAACCCACAATTCAGTTCTGCAGCGGATGATGTCCCCCATTCAAAGTAAATGGGAAGCGTTAACGTTTACGCCCCGTGTGAATGCGGCGTAAGTCGTCTTACTGCGCTAATACTGTCAAACACACACAAAGTTAACATATATAAACACAGTCGGTTATGTCTAAAGTGACAGTAGCCTATACTGAACTCTTGTCCTTAAAGGGACAGTTCATCTCTAAAATTATGTTAATAAAACAACTAAAAACAAAAATCACTCACTGCTCTTCAATAAAGTAATACAGTAGCTTTCAATCAATGTTTATTCCATATTGAAGAATATGCAGTTTTAATTTTAGCCTACATTTATTCATTCAATTGTACATCTGAGCTGCCACTGTACATCTTTATATATATTTATTTATTTTATATTATACAATACACTAGAAATGTGTACAAGGGTTTTTTTTAAGTAAAGTTAAGTTTAAGTAAGGGTTTTCAAGACGTTTAAGTAAAATAAAGAATTAAATATATTTTCTTCATCTTTCTGTTCCTATCGCCTTAGAATAGAAGAGCAAAAAAACCGAACTGAAAACCGAGGTGTGTGTTGATCCCATGGACATATGATAATGTGCATGATCAGTTTACCTCCAGGGATAGCTTTCACACTACTAGTACTCAGTGACGTACTGTGTGATTTTGGTTTCCACATACTTAAAGCATAAGTGAGCTTGTTTAGTGTTATAAATGCAAGTAATGAGTGGTTTTCTCCTGTGGTTTAGCCGTCAGAGACAGTAGACTCTTCAGAGACTTTCCAGAGGAGCTTCTGAAATCTCTGGCATTAGAGCGGCTCACAGAAAACTCTCATCAGTGGAGTCTCACCACAGAGGTAACGGCTTCAAAACGCCGATATCAAACACGTGTTTAAAATACAATGATGAGGAGTAAGTGTTAAAAGTACACTGCGAAAAATGCTCTTCTTACTTAGTATTTTTGTCTTTTTTCTAGTCAAAATATCTCAAAATGAAGAGAGTTTTTGCTTAAAATAAGATAAATAATCTGCCAATGGGGTGAGAAAAATAATCTTAATTCAAACAGAAAACAAGATTATTTTTCTCACCCCATTGGCAGATTATTTATCTTATTTTAAGCAAAAACTCTCTTCATTTTGAGTTATTTTTCCCAAAACAAGACAATAATTTGTACTTGTCTAGTAAATGTTTATTAATGTAAGAATTGTTAGATATTTAGACTAGAAACAAGACAAAAATACTGAGTAAGAAGAGCATTTTTTGCAGTGAATGTTAAAGTATGCTACTATAGCAGGCGGAGAGTTTGGAAATGTTTTTCAAAGTATTTTTATTTTTGCTGGATGAAGTAAAATGAGAAAGTCTGCCATTTTAATTTGAGAACTTCACCAAGAGTGAGCGACTGAAGAACTTCTACAGAGTTTTGAGTACAAACACAGATGGAGAGCATGAGTTCGTGTCCACAATGGAAGGTGAGTGATGATAATAATCAGATATATTGTTATTTTTGCATCCTCGTCATCTATTCTCTCACGCCGCCACACAGCATATGATTTCCCCATCTACGCCACTCAATGGCACCCAGAAAAAAATGCCTTCGAGTGGAGGCGGCCCTACATTCCCCACACGCCGTCAGCCATCCTGACCACCTTCCACACCGCTCACTTCTTCATCAATGAAGGTAGAACAACGCTGAGCAACCTAATGTGATTTTACTGGCCGCTCATTATATCCATTTGATTTCTTTATAGGGTTAGTTCAGCCACAAACGTAATGTCTGTCATTAACTCTTCTCCCTAATGTCGCTCCACACCCGTAAGACCTCCGCTCATCTTCACACACAGTTTAAGATATTTTATATTTAGTCCGAGAGCGTATGCAAGTGTATGCACACTAGGAATCACATGATGCGGATTGCATGAATCGATTCGCTGAATCATAACCGTTTGAATCTTTATTTGAGGATTGAACACAAACGTGGAAGAGAAGCCAATGCTGAATAAAGTCGTAGTTTTTGTTATTTTTGGACCCAAATGTATTTTGGATGCTTCAAGAGACTCTAATTAACCCACTGATGTCTCATATGGACTACTGTGATGATGTTTTTATTCCCTTTCTGGACATGGACAGTATAGTGTGCATACACTTGCATACGCTCTCGGACTAAATCTAAAATATCTTAAACTGTGTGTGAAGATGAGCGGAGGTCTTACGGGTGTGGAGCGACATTAGGGAGAGGAGTTAATGACAGACATTACGTTTTTGGCTGAACTAACGCTTTAATGCAATGAATGAACGAACTATCTTTTCTCCTCTATTCCAGCGAGGAAAAGTTTTCACAGCTTCGCCAGTGTGGAGGAAGAGGAGAAAGCCTTGATCTACAACTACAAACCAGAATACACTGGAGCACACAGTGCCTTTGAACAGATGTACTTTTTTGATTAAGTAAATGTCTGTATTAGAGCTTTATTATTAACCCCTATTGTAATTATTAATTTTCTTCTTCTTCTGTATGGGGTGTCTATGGCAGCCCTATCAACGAAACATGAGAAAATGATGACATTTGGCACAGGTGTAGAGATGGTAATGAATAATCATTGGACCAATTTTGAAGTCTCTAGGAACAACTCTATAGCGCCACCACTAGTTCAAAAAATCACTTTTCTAAAAGCTATAACTTTTGATCCCTTTAATCTAGAATAATATTTTTTTGTTCCTCTCTTCATGCTGATCTCTTGCATTAAAGGAGTTAAGTTTAAAATGAAAATGACCCTATGATTTACTCCACCTAAGCTATCCTAAATGTGTGACATTCTTCTTTCAGACGAACACAATCAGTTATATTAATAAAGGTCCTGACTCCTCCAAGCTTTATAATGGCAGTGATGGGCTCCAGTGGCTAATAAAGGCCTTCTCCATATTTAAACCTTTATAAATATCTAGCGTCCGTCAACTTGCAACAAAAGTGTAACTGGAATGATATTGGAGGAAGCGGAAGCACGAACCATGTGTCCGCCATTTTGAATTTGGTCATTAATTGCAATATCTTCTAAAGCATTTGACATATCTTCACAGAATGTGGTAGGGATGATCGACAGCATGTGCTGAAGGGACCCGAGACGTTTCAACACAGCGCAACCTAGTGTTCAAGAGATATACGGTTTTGTTTTACAACTTTTATTATAAAACTTTTGAAACAGTTATTTTTATATCATTATGTTCCTTAGTTTAAGCCGATTCCAACGATATCGCATTCATCCTTTTCCAACATTGTGACTGTCCGCCATATTGAAGCAAATTAAACACTACATTCAGTCCAAAGATGATCTTTGGATATTTTTGAAACGCTTTTGTGATGTTTTGCTACCGTTCCTGAGAAATATCTCCAAAGTTGACCCTTGTCTTATGCTAGTTAGCTTAGCAGGCTAACCAGTTGCCATTCTTTCTAATGTGGCTCGCCAGCTATTGGGTTAACCGTAAGCTATCTTAATCTGGTTAAATGCTTAGTAATGCTGTTGAGTGGCGCCATCATGTTCTTCTGGTGCTGCGTTGCGATACAGCCCAATTTAAGTTAATTTTCTAATTAAAACTGCTTATATACAAAGTGTGACGTGAAATAATCAATCAAGCTATATTAGTTCTTTTCAGATGTTTCAGAATTTAATAATTCCCAAACAATACAAACAGCAAACATTTTGGCATGTAAACAAACACGTACATGTACAAAAATCATGTGGAATCTTTAGTGTTAATAAAATGATCTGATGAAAACATTTGCAGGTCACATTTCATCCAAAAATAATAATAATAATGCACAACAAAAATATCATATTTACTACTTTTGAGGACATGTTCGTGGCCTTATTGTGGTCGTTTCTACGGTTGGAAAAGGCACAAAGTGATGTTTTTATCTCTTAATGGACACACCTGATCATCTGTGTGTCCATCTGCACACACACACACCAACTTTAACCCACAACATACAGTGCAATGTTCAATCATATCTATAACTTTATAAAAAAAGTGACTAAGTCTCAGTTTTTCTGTAGCAAATGCAACTCTGGATCATATTCTGATCTCTTAATTGGTCCCGTGACTGTATCTAACCTAGTCTTTAATTTCACTGAGCCCTAAAAACATGATTTCAAATCATACTAGCTTTACCTAAATAAAGATCTGGAATATTAGGTGATAGTGTTCTTCAAAAAACAAACAAATCATATTACGCACAACTCCAAACACTATAGAGCTGATACATTCACAGTGCCGTAGATGTGTGTGGTTTATGGAAACTGAGACCGCTCTGATTGGCCAAAGCTCTGTGATTGGACGCATCTTCTATATGGGTGAGAGAGTCTGCCTCTGTGATTGGCTGAGCTGTGGGTGCCAGACGTCCACGATGAAGATGAGTCTGTAGCTTTCTGCTTCCTGCCAGACTTCATGCTCGAACGAGTCGTCAAATATTAAAACTTTTCCTTCTTCCCATTCCCTGAAACACGATCAAACAGTCACTGAATACATCGAGTCATGCCACACACTGATCCCTAAAAAAAATACAGACCGACCAAAATGTACTCGCCAACTTTTATTCACATTTGATGTTTGGTAAGTGTGAAGTTTTGTGACTCATCTGCATATCAAACTTTTTTGTCTTCATTTTCCAAGCGCTTAATTTCAATGTTTCGCCTCTAGAGGGCGATGAGCTCTTAGTATCTATTGCTGGGCACCATGATTGCCAGTTTCTCAGCGCTGTAAATGCCACACACTGGCGCCCCCTGCTGCTCAGAACAGTGTAAATGCAACCAAAATATGCATACATTTTACAAACCAACTGCAATGTTTCAGTGAAGCGGTCATCATTAAATGCAATTTAGAAGTCTGCAGTGGTCAGTCTCTATCAAAAGTGCTCCAAGGAAGGACCAGTGGAGAACCGGCCACAGGGTCATGGGCGGCCAAGGCTCATTGATGACCGTGGGGAGCGAAGGCTGGCCCGTGGGGTCCGATCAAACAGACGAGCTACTGGAGCTCAAACTGCTCCAGAAGTTAATGCTGGTTCTGATAGAAAGCTGTCAGAATACACAGAGCAGCTCAGTTTGAGGCATATGGGGCGGCATACGGTGACCTCTGACCCCTGACCCTGCCGAAAGCACCAACAGTGGCACGTGAGCATCAGAACTGGACCACGGAGCGATGGAAGAAGGTGGCCTGGTCTGAGGAATCACGTGTTCTTCTACATCACGTGGATGGCCGGGTGTGTGTGTGTGTGTGGCTTACCTGGGGAACACATGGTGGCTGTGGCTCTTCCAGCAGGATAATGCTCCTGACACAAAGCACAAATGCTTCAGGAATGGTTTGAGGAGCACAACAACCAGTTTGAGGCGTCGACTCGGCCTCCAGATTCCCCAGATCTCAATCCAATCAAGCATCTGTGGGATGAGCCGAACAAACAAGTCCGATCCATGGCAACTTACAGGACTTAAATGGTCTGCTGCATACATCTTGGTGCCAGATACCACAGCACACCTTCAGGGGTCTAGAGGAGTCCATGTCTCGACTTGGTCAGGGGGACCAACACAATAGTAGGGCATAATGTTTTGTCTGCATTTACACTGCTCTGACCAGCAGGGGGCGCCAGCGTGACGCATTTACAGCACTGAGAAACTCCAAAAGGCTTCAGTTCTCCCATCACGAGCTGAAAGCTTTAAAGCTCCCCTGTGTGATATTCCCCCATCTAGCGGTGTAAAGGTTTATGACCATCCAGTGAATATTAGTTTCTGTTCCTCTCAATTCTGATTTCGTTTTAACTCCTACGGTGGCTGATTTAGTCCAAGATTAACACGGCTTCCAGTTTGACCTCGCCCAGGAGTGCTCCTTCAGCGATGAGCTTACTTTAGAAAACTATAATGTGCAGTTATTTAATTAGTCAGCGTATAGCCGTCTCAAGCAATCCTCCTCTTCACATTCGACACGGTGCCATCGAGTGTTAAACGCCAAAGGCGAAGCTTGAATTTACGGGTATGTCCCTCTGTGGCTACTGTACTTTCAAGATGGAGGGGCAACATGGCGACCGGCATTCGAACCCCTCACCCGTATGTGTTTTCAACGGCATATTATAAACTTATGAGAATACTTTATGACTTGAAAGAAGTAAATATACATTAATGAGCACCAGTGTTGGGTAAGTTACTCTAAAAAAGTAATTAATTACTAGTTACTAATTACATTTTTCAAGGGAAAGTAATTAAATTACAGTAACTAATTACTTAGTATCTAGTTACACCCTCCCGCGATCTCTCGTGAAGCCGATACTGAAGTGTCTTAAACTGCAGTTCCTCCACTGACCACTAGAGCGGCTCCAGAAGGAGCAGAATCTCATTGAGCTCATGTTAAAATGGCCAACTTTACAGCAGAATAACACACGTTTACAGTCTGGGACTAACTGTGGTTTTGGTCTATACGGCTTATGTTGCCCTTCATGACGACTGTGAGGGGGTGAATGTTTTTATAACTCATTCGTTTACGTTATATAAAGCCTTAAAGTTCTGCATAATTAAGGGCGTGGCCACTTTGAGTGACAGGTGGATAGCCATTTATCCGCCGTCTATAGTCATTGCGTCACCTAAGCTCCGCCCACACCCCGCCTTTTTGCCCATTTTCTGTTATCCAGGAGTGACTCGCGATGACTCGCTCGCAAGATGGCGACGCCCAGCTCGACTCTACTTTACGCTTCAGAACGGCTTATCGGAGTCCTACGGGTGACGTCACGGACACTACGGCCATATTTATTACAGTCTATGGTTACACCCAACACTGATGAGCACATATATTTTTCAAAGAACTAAGTGTTTTTAGCTAAGAATAAACTCTAAAAGTTACACAGTGCAGCTTTAAAATCGTCAGTATTGAAGTGTGCCTGGACTGACCGGGTTTGGGGGTACAAACATTTGAGATGCAGGGAAAGTGTAGGTCTTATTTCGTGTTGAAAGGGTGTTTGTTCGGACTGACCGGGTGTGGTTGGTGCAGCGTATCCTGCAGCCCGAGGACGGGATGATGAGCCCCAGATGCATGCGGAGCCGGCAGTTCGTGGGCCCAGTGTGAGGCCAGACATGAGTCCCAGACTGCATCACTGAAAACTTGATCTAAAAGAGGAAGAGAACGCTTCCTGTATTCACACTAGCAGACAGCCGGCTGTGCTTTTGGGAAGTGAGGACTGTAAAGAGACAGTGATTTGAGCCATTGGTTTACCTGGCCTCTTTTGCAGCCGGTGGCTTCTGGGTAACGCTCCAGCAGAGCGCAGGTTTTAGGGACGCTGCGGCATGCAGAAGCAACCTTACGGCCTGAGGGAGAGCAAACCCAGCATATGTGTCATCCAAAAAAGTGTCATTTTAATTGTGTAATGCAGCAATACGTACGAGACTCGATTCTTCAGGCCCTCATGATCTGATAAAAGGGTTAGTTCAGCCAAAAATGAAATGTCTGTCATTAACTCCTCTCCCTAATGTCGCTCCACACCCGTAAGACCTCCGTTCATCTTCACACACAGTTTAAGATAATTATAATCGATTCATGATTCAGTCTGACACGCAATCCGAATCATGAATCAATTCACTGAATCATAACCGTTTGAATCTTTATTTGAGGATTGAACACAAACGCGGAAGAGAAGCCAATGCTGAATAAAGTCGTAGTTTTTGTTATTTTTGGACCCAAATGTATTTTGGATGCTTCAAGAGACTCTAATTAACCCACTGATGTCTCATATGGACTACTGTGATGATGTTTTTATTCCCTTTCTGGACATGGACAGTATAGTGTGCATACACTTGCATACGCTCTCGGACTAAATATAAAATATCTTAAACTGTGTGTGAAGATGAACGGAGGTCTTACGGGTGTGGAGCGACATTAGGGAGAGGAGTTAATGACAGACATTACGTTTTTGGCTGAAGTAACCCTTTAAAAAAATCACTAAACATAACTTCAAAACATTCAAGGAAATAATAAAGAGGAACAAACATATTACAAAAGTGCTTTCAGTCTCTGTGTTTTACAGGAGAGATCAGTGAGTGATTCCGCTTCTCATATGATATAGCGTATATATCAGATCCTCGTATGAGAACTGAAGACTGGAGTAATGATGATAAACTCAGCTTTGATCACAGGAATAAATCACACATTATTGTATATTCACACAGAGAACAGATGATCTACACCGGAGGAATATTACACTGCTTTACTGGAGTTATGAGCAGATAAATGAGCTCTTTCAGAAACATTAAACATAGTAATGTTAACAAATGTTTGACCACAGGATAGATATATATCCAGTGGAGTTATATGCGGAATTAGTTTACCGTATTCTAAAGGTTGCTGGATATAATATAGTAATAATGTGTGTGAGCGTTTGTGTGTGTACTTGTTTTTGTGACACAAATGTGTATAAATGGACTGCATTTATATAGCGCTTTTAACAGACCCTATGGCCATCCAAAGCGCTTTACATTTTGCCTCACATTCAGGTTTAGAGGTAGGTTTAGGGGCAGTGTGTGTGTGTCTGTGTGTGTGTGTGTGTGTGTGTGTGTGTGTGTGTGTGTGTGTGTGTGTGTGTGTGTGTGTGTGTGTGTGTGTGTGTGTGTGATGAGTAGGTTTAGGGGCAGTGTGTGTGTGTGTGTGTGTGTGTGTGTGTGTGTGTGTGTGTGTGTGTGTGTGATGAGTAGGTTTAGGGGCAGTGTGTGTGTGTGTGTGTGTGTGTGTGTGTGTGTGTGTGTGTGTGTGTGTGTGTGTGTGTGTGTGTGTGTGTGTGTGTGTGTGTGATGAGTAGGTTTAGGGGCAGTGTGTGTGTGTGTGTGTGTGTGTGTGTGTGTGTGTGTGATGAGTAGGTTTAGGGGCAGTGTGTGTGTGTGTGTGTGTGTGTGTGTGTGTGTGTGTGTGTGTGTGTGTGTGTGTGTGTGTGTGTGTGTGTGTGTGTGTGTGTGTGTGTGTGTGTGTGATGAGTAGGTTTAGGGGCAGTGTGTGTGTGTGTGTGATGAGTAGGTTTAGGGGCAGTGTGTGTGTGTGTGTGTGTGTGTGTGTGTGTGTGTGTGTGTGTGATGAGTAGGTTTAGGGGCAGTGTGTGTGTGTGTGTGTGTGTGTGTGTGTGTGTGTGTGTGTGTGTGTGTGTGTGTGTGTGATGAGTAGGTTTAGGGGCAGTGTGTGTGTGTGTGTGTGTGTGTGATGAGTAGGTTTAGGGGCAGTGTGTGTGTGTGTGTGTGTGTGTGTGTGTGTGTGATGAGTAGGTTTAGGGGCAGTGTGTGTGTGTGTGTGTGTGTGTGTGTGTGTGTGTGTGTGTGTGTGTGTGTGTGTGATGGGTAGGTTTAGGGGCAGTGTAAGGGAATAGAAAATACAGTTTATACAGTATAAAAACCATTACGCCTATGGAATGTCCCAACATTTCACAAAAACAAATGTGTGTGTGTGTGTTACTTTGCTGCCAGAGTGTAAACAGGATAGCGTGTGTGTGTGTGTTACCCTGCTGCCAGAGTGTAAACAGGATAGCATGTGTGTGTGTGTGTGTGTGTGTTACCCTGCTGCCAGAGTGTAAACTGGCCCCAGTCTCCCTTCTCTCTCAGATTCTCGTCTTCTGGAAGGAAGTGCCCACTGTTCCCATCCAACACCGACAGCGCTTCATCTCTGATGGTCAGCCAGTTACGCTCCAACACCTACACACACACACACACACACACACACACACACACACACACACACACACACACACACACACACACACACACAATAAATCACTTTTTTTTAAACGCAACTTGTTCCTACAGAATTAGTCAATTACAGGCCATTTCTGTCAAAAATACTAGAAAAGGCGGTGTCTTCACAACTATGCTCCTTTTTATAAAGAAATGGCATCTGTGAGGATTTCCAGTCAGGATGTAGACCGTATCATAGTGGGTTTTGTCTAATTTAAGCAACTGTAAGAGATCTCACCTTGACTAAATCTGTGTATCCCGTCTCCTGAGCCGTCCACCAGGGCTGAGCTCGGAGTCCTGGGACATTATACAGAGATCTCTGCCATACGGAGGCGAAGTGACCCCGCCGGTGACCCGCCTCGTACCAGTCATAGGCCTGAACACACACACACACACACACACACACACACACACACACACACACACACATACACACACACACACACAGACATACACACACACCATTCAGTGACTTCCTCTCGGAGTTACGCCTCATAATCCTGACGTTCATCTTACACTCTTGTCTCCGGTTCTCTGTAAAGCATCTCCGAGATGGAAGTAAAACCTCCCGTCATCCGTTCCTGGCTCTCCTGACTCTAAACCCTCCTAAACACACACACACACACACACACACACACGCAGACACATACATGCACGCACGCGGACACACACACAGACACACACAGACACATACATGTACGCACGCGGACACACACACAGACACACACAGACAGACACACAGACACATGCATGCACACACGCACACGCACGCATACACACACACGCACGCACACACACGTGGACACACACACACAAACACAAACAGACACACGCACACAAACACACACACACACAATATGTTTTTGTGAAATACATGTCTATATAAATCATCGCTGTTGGGCAGAAACCT
This sequence comes from Pseudorasbora parva, assembly GCF_024679245.1. Taxonomy (NCBI): domain Eukaryota; kingdom Metazoa; phylum Chordata; class Actinopteri; order Cypriniformes; family Gobionidae; genus Pseudorasbora; species Pseudorasbora parva. The sequence continues at coordinate 754,035 of NC_090172.1, read as the reverse complement.
CGCATCTCCATATTTCGTCATATTTTTTTTTTTTTCTTAAATCATTACTATTGGTCGCCCTTTACATCTGTCTGTGGGATTTGCAAATACTTAACCAATGAAAAGCATTAAAAGAGCTTGTGACTAAACCTCATAACTCCATTGGCTCCTTGGACCTCTTAACTCCGCCCACATCTCTGCTTGTTTGCAATGCAATGGTAAGTAAAGAACTGATGTTTGAACAGTGTTTTTTTTTTTACATGTTTTTTACAATACATTTTTTAATGTATTACAATAAACACCATAATATGAAAGATGCTCACGATGTGTGTAACTGATGACAAAATGTTCATTTTTGGGTGAACTGTCTGTTTAAAAAGGGACCTATTATGCAAAATTCACCTATTTTAGGTGTCAGATAACAGATGACTAAACATATATGGCTGAACACATTTTCAGTGCGTGAGATTGTCCTGATTTGTTGTTGCATGAGCTCTTAAAGCTCCGCCCTCTTATTGAAGCTCCGCCCTACTCCCGGGAGCACCAGCTCATTTGCATTTAAAGGGACATGTATTTGAGGAGCATTAGATGTCGAATCACAGCCAGTGATTTAGTTAATATAAATGGCACATGCAAGTGTCTGACCACACATAAAGCCACAATATCAACTTTGACAAGACAGCATTTAATCTCGAGTTTTTGGAGATACGAGGTTTGAGACAGCGATGATATGTTTGTACATTTCTGTGTATGAAATCAGAATTACCCTCAAGTACGGTATGCTCTCCGCAATCTTGTTTTCAGATTTAAGGATGAACCCGTAATGCACTTTAGCAAAGCCGTCATGTGGAGCGCCAGCTAAAACCTGAAGAGGAATTCCAGAAATGAGCAGTGCACTAATCGCATCACTAAACCTAATTACATTACCGTGACCTCTGACCTCCTCGTATATTTGCTTTGCTCTCTTGTTGTCACCCAGGAGCAGATGAGCCACTCCTAAGTCATTCTTCAAGCTGAAGTCTTCTGGGAAAATCTGAACCAGCTTCTCCAAAGTAGCTAAAGATCCCCTCGTACGACCTGCACAGGAACATAACTATTTAAAAAAAAGTCATCATTAAAAAGATCTTCATTTGTGTTCCGAAGATTAACCAAAAACGTAAGACTTTTGAATAACGTGAGTAACTGATGACAGAATAACATGTTTTGGGGTGAACTGTCCATTTAAAGGGGACCTATTATGCACAATTCTCTTTTTTATTAGGTGTCAGATGACAGTCGTGATGACTAATCATACACAATATTGCCAAAAATATGCAGTGGAGTAAAGCAGCCGCCACTGGACTCTAGAGCAGTGAGACGTGTTCTCTGAGCGACCAATCACGCTTCAGTCTGACAATCCCATGGACGAGTCTGGGTTTGGCCGTCGCCAGGAGAACGGGACTCGCCTGACTGCAGTGTGCCAAGTGTAAAGTTTGGTGGAGGGGGGATTATGGGGTGGGGTTGTTTTTCAGGGGTTGGCCCCTTAGTTCCAGTGAAAGGAACTCTTAATGCTTCACCAAGACATTTTGGACAATTTCACCCTCCCGACTTTGTGGGATCAGTTTGTGGACGGCCCCTTCCTGTCCCAGCATGACTGCGCTCCAGTGCACAAAGCGTCGCTCCATAAAGACATGGATGAGGAGTTTGGTGTGGAGGAACTGGACTGGCCTGCACAGAGTCCTGAGCTCAACCCGATAGAACAGCTTTGGGATGAATTAGAGCGGAGACTGAGAGCCAGGCCTTCTCGTCCAACATCAGTGCCTGACCTCACAAATGAGCTTCTAGAAGAATGGGCAAAAATCCCCATAAACACACTCCTAAACCTTGAGGAAAGCCTTCCCAGAAGAGCTGCGTTATTGCTCATTCCCCCAAAAGTGGCAATTTTAACATGCTATAAAAAATGATCTGTGGGGGATTTTGAGCTACAATTTCACATACACACTCTGGGGATATCAGATACTTTGTTTTGCATCTTGTAAAAAGGGGCATTATAGGTCCCCTGTTGTGTTGTGATAATTCAGGCAAGCACTACGATTAAAGGGATAGTTCACCCAATAATGAGCCTGTGATGTTTATCTGCAGGGCGTCTGAGATGTCGGTGTGTGTGTTTCTTCAGGAGAACACAAATGAAGATTTTTCCTCAACCGTTGCTCGTATAATGCGTGTCAATGGGGTGTATTTCTATGAGAGTAAAAAACACACAGACATACGAATCCATATTAAACCCTGAGGCTCGTGGAGACACACTGATGTCTTAAGACACGAAACGATCGCTTTCTGCCAGAAACACAACAGTATGTTATTTTATACCTCATATCAGACGAATCTCATCTAGTGTTCCCATCCGCCATTACTTCCGCTGAGTAAGGTCAAAATACCGCCGCAATCATAGATATATTTACATTGAAGCCTCATTCGACCGATCAGCACAGACACTAATGAGGCATCTATATATATATAAAATCACGCCTGTATTTTGACCTTACTCAGCGGAAGTAATGGCGGATAGGAACACTAGATGAGATTCGTCTGATATGAGGTAAAAATAACACAAATACTGTTGTGTTTCTGGCAGAAAGCAATCGTCTTGTGTCTTAAGACATCAGTGTGTCTCCATATCTTCATTTGTGTTCTCCTGAAGAAACAAACACACCTACATCTCGGATGCCCTGCAGATAAACATTACAGGCTCATTTTTGGGTGAACTATCCCTTTAAGGCCCTGATGTACTTCAAGTGAAATCGAAGAATGAACTGGTGTGACATCATCTCAAATCAAAATCAGGCCAAAGAGAAATTTGTTTGAAACAGCGCATCAAAGCGAGAACTTCACCGTGAGTATATCGGGCCTTTACTAATTGGTTTTTAATTTAACGACAGTCATCGGGGAAGGGGCCGCAGTGTGTACCTAAGAACTGCTGTCTGTCCGCTCGTCTCTTTAACGTGGCTTTGATAAGGTCAGGTGGTGCGTCCGGGAGCTCAGCTGCTTCTCCGTATGTGTTTACTGCCTTCAGCAGCATCTCATTACTGCGCATCTTCTCTGCCACGTCATCTTCTGCCTGCACACACATCACACTTCTCACAAACCATGTTTTATGCCTTATTCCAATTTTGCACACAACATAAATTCACAACTTTGGATGAAAACATACAAACCCGATTACAAAAAAGTTGGGACACTGTACAAATTGTGAAAAAAAAAGGAATGCAATAATTTACAAATCTCATAAAATTATATTTTATTCACAAAAGAATAAAGATAACATATCAAATGTTGAAAGTGAGAAACTTTGCCAAATATTGGCTCATTTTGGATTTCATGAGAGCTACACATTCCAAAAAAGTTGGGACAGGGAGCAATAAGAGGCCGGAGAAGTTAAATGTTCATATCAGGAACAGCTGGAGGACCAATTTGCAGCTTATTAGGTCAATTGGCAACATGACTGGGTATAAAAAGAGCCTCTCAGAGTGGCAGTGTCTCTCAGAAGGCAAGATGGGCAGAGGATCACAAATTTCCTTTTGGAAAGGCTCCATCAATGCTGAAAGGTATCTCCAAGTTCTAGAGCAACATCTGCTCCATCCAGACGGCGTCTCTTTCAGGGAAGACCTTGCCCTCTCCAACATGACAATGCCAGGCCACACACTGCATCAATTACAGCATCATGGCTGTGTAGAAGAAGGATCCGGGTACTGTAGTGGCCAGCCTGCAGTCCAGATCTTTCACCATTAGAAAACATTTGGCGCATCATAAAGAGGAAGATGCGATAAAGAAGACCTAAGACAGTTGAGCAGCTAGAAGCCTGTATTAGACAAGAATGGGACATCATTCCTATTCCTAAACTTGAGCAGCTCGTCTCCTCAGTCCCCAGACGTTTGCAGACTGATATAAAAAGAAGAGGGGATGACACACAGGGGGAAACATGGCCACGGCACAACTTTTCTGGAATCAGGTTTGTAGTTATCGTCTAGGGATGCACTAAAATGAAAATTTTGGCCGATATATTGGCTGATAAATCTAAATCCAAATTTTTATATGACTTTTGAAAGCCTGATTACAAAAACAAAAGTCTCACCATTAAATCCTTGTCCCGAGCACACAATTATGATATTCTAATTATAATTTTATGTAGTCTATATGAAAGACTTGCGCTGCACTTGTTTTTTTAAGTGATTCCAATCATATTTCAAGCCATTCAAAACCGTCACAGTGTGCATCTTAAGGAGTATCGGCTTTAATATATTAGATCAATTTTATTATCACGCTTATACCGATAACCTTAAAAATGAACATATATTATCCAATACCAATAACATTAAAACAACGTGATAGATAATGTGCATCCCTACTATTGTTAACTTTCATGCTAATTAGAGATGGGAAGTAACGAAGTACAAATACTTCGTTATAGTAGATTTTTTAAAAGTAGATTTTTCAGATATTTTTACTTTACTATATATTTTTGTGTCTACTTTTTACTTTTGCTCCTTACATTTTAACACAAATATCGGTACTTTATACTACTTACATTTTACAGAATTTGACTCGTTACTAGTTTCAAATAATTTAATCGGAGTTAACGTTATTAATTTTCGCGTCATCAATACTGAATTCAATCTAGTTGGCTGGGAATATACGTTGCACTTGACGTAGCCTTCCCACTACAAGACGACTCAACAACAGATTTCAGCTGCATTCATTCTCTGGAAATCCTTGTGGCTTGGTGGTGAAACGGTGAACCTAAAACAGTGATACAAACCGAACCGTGAGCAATCTGTACCGTTACACCGCTAATGTAACGTATGTGAGGGGGTGCCACAAAACTTCCATGACTGAAAAAAGGTTGGAAAGCACTGATCTAAAACGTATATGGCGGGTCAATATATTGTGTTTCTTATTTCTTCGGTGCTATTATGAGCAAGGCCGTAGTAGCCAGCTATGAGGTCACCGAAGTCTGGACTTTGGTAATTTTTTAATGTTTTTTATTAGTCATTTTTATGGCATGAATGTTTGCAATTCATGTCACTGCGACAAGCTAGGGCAGTGAATGGGGGCTTGAGCTCGCGTTATGAGGGCGCGTCCGTGTTTCCAGATTCACCTAAGGTGGAATTTTAGGACACTTTAGGAAGTTAATAAAGTGGGAAGTTGCATGGTAGGATTAGTGATATATTATATTTATTACAAAAACACTAGCTTTGAACTTCGTAAAATATATATATATATATATATATATATATATATATATATATATATATATATATATATATATATATATATATATATATATATATATAAAAATAGTTTTTTATTATAATATTTTTTGTTTTCGTAGCAATATCTGGCAACATTGTCGTCTACTGCCGGCATTAATAATAATTTAAAAACTGTTACTTGTTACTTTTACTTAAGTAAATAAGATAAATCATTACTTCTACTTTTACCAGAGTATTTTTGAACACAAGTATCTGTACTTCTACTTGAGTACGGGAACTGAGTACTTTTGCCATCTCTGATGCTAATGTGTTACCTGGGCTTTTCCGTATCGGCACCTCGGACTGTGTGGGAATTTCTGGACAAGAGCTTCAAAAGCACGGAGAGATTCCTCAACTTTGCCCTGAAAAAGAAGAAAAGGTCATTTAAAAAAATACTATGCACAATTTAAAAAATGTTTTTACTCTGCCAGTATAGTATACGTCTTTACCTTCTTGCGTAGTTTCTCTGCAGCGTTGATCTCAGATTTTAAAGTTTTGTCAAATTTATTAAGAAGTTTTGGTTTCTTCTTTTTGGCTGTAAATAATCACCACAGCAAGAGGTTAAAGATGAACTGTGTGTATGTTTGTGTAGAGCTTTTCACAATGAGAATCTACTCAAAGCAGACTCATTTCAAAAATACTTGAGCAAAGAAAAGAAGTAGGTTGAAGAATAGTGGTCCTGCAGTGCTATCAGAGCATTATTGTGTTTGTATGGGAAACATCGACTTGTTCAATCCCAGAGTCATTGGTTATCTGCTCGCCGACTAATGGAGGACAAGTTAGGGGTTCGGGAAAGATGTTTGAAAAATGTAGATATACTACAAAAGTTAAACATGTGGGCTGTGTGGAGCTGGGTATGCAATATCAACTTCTAGATTTTAACCAATACTGATATGGATTCTTAAATCTCAAGATCAAACTTTTACTCTGTGCTTTCTATTGAGGCGTGAACAAAACTTCACTAAACATTAGTAGCGTGTCTGCTAAATTTTGGCTTTAATACTTTTAATATGAACAAAGTAAAAAAAAATGTAGATTTTATAATAATAATAATAGATTTTATTTATAACACACTTTTCATTCCGAAGAATCTCAAAGTGCAACAATGGAAAAGGGAAAAAAATAACAATTTATCATTTATCATTTTCATTTTATCATGAAATTCATCCACTTTGCAGTTCAAGCAGCAGCATGGATCAAGCGTGCATGAACCAATCATCTCTTCCTCTTTACTACAGCAACAAATAAACATGAATGAACATCAGAAGGTATAGAACGAATTTATGAAATGAATCAGAAAAGCATTTCAATGATCATAAACTCAATTATAGCTAGCAAGAAAAAGATGATGCCCTCATTATTGAATGCATGTTTAAATAAATCTATCTGGAAAACCAATTATTACAGCCTTTGTTTAATGTTTTTATTTCACAAACAAATTGGAGTAGAGACACATTTCTTCTCTCTAGTTCAATTTAAATAAATGTGACTAATTAATTGATAAATAAACTTTAATTTTTTGTTCATTAATTAATCAATATGTCTAATATTAATGCAATTATACAAAAATAATAAGTAACATTTTCGGCGAAGCACATCCTAAAGTTTCCGTTTCGGCCCAGAATTTTCATTTGGTTGCATGCACCTTTAACGTTTACGTACCTTCTTGCTCTGCGTTGGACTCTAGCGGTGAATCTTCTGTTAGTTTTGGGGTCTCAGTGACAGGTTGAGGTGTGGAGGCTGATTTAAGCACAGGTGGCGACTCTGTGAACTCTAATGAGGGCTCAGTGCTCGGTGTAGACACGTGTGGAGAGTCTGTACAGGACACACATTTTGTAATTTAAAAATAAAGTATAGGTACATTATATAAATAATACATAACCTTACCTTTATTTTCACCAGGAAGAAATTCTGCATGTAAGTCTGAGGGTGCGTTCACACTTGTTTGGTTTGGTTTGATTAAAACGAACCCTGGTGTGATTGCTCGGTTACTGCGGTTCATTTGAACATATGTGAACACTGCCATCCGAACCCTGGTGCAGACCAAACAAGCGGTCTCGGTCCGCTTCCAAACGAACTCTGGTGTGGTTCGATTGATATATGAACGCAACACGGACCAAAGACATGTAAACGAACCAAAAACAGGACATGATGTCAAGATGGGACACATAGTCAGCTGATTTGACGACACGGAAAGATTGGTGTATCCAAAATGAATAACATTGACGTTAGAGGGCAAACGTAGAGCAACGAGGAAGTGCCTGATTAATATTTGGTCCGACGAGCATGTTTCAAAAATGCTAGCAAAAACGCACAAAAAGCATACCTGGTTCTTCTCATCAAAGGACCTGTTGCCCATTTGTCGGTACAGACGCCAGAACGGCCGTCTTTTTTCTGCATACAACGGATTAAATACTGGTGCTGTTTTGAATTTCAAATGTTCAAAAAAATATTTTTTCAAATGTTCATACAATTTTAACATTTTATGAGCTCTTCATGAGTCCTCAGCGGGTAAAAAAAAACAGAATGAAGAGTATATAAATGCTGCATTTATTTAATTAAATATGCAGTAAAAAACGTAATACAGTGAAATAATATTCTGATGTAGCTATATCATCTGTTCACAATGTGAATATATAGTAAAGTGTCATTTATTTCTGTGATCAAAGCTAATTTTATCATCATTACTCCAGTCTTCAGTGTCACTAATCAGTCTCATATTAGGATTTGATGCTCAACAAACATTTATGATTATTACAGTGTTGAAAACAGTTTTGCTGCTCATGGTGCTGCTTCATTTTTGCGGAAACCACCATACCATTCAAACATTTGGGGTAAAATTAAAAAAATAGAGAAATTAATACTTTTGTTGATCAGACAAAGGCTACATTAAATTGATCACAAGTGATATTTTTAATATTACAAAAGATAATTTATTTAATAAATGCTGTCCATTGAGCTTTCTAATCAAATAATCCTGAAAAATAAAACGTATCTTGGTTTCCACAACATTTTTAAGCAGCACAACTGTTTTCAACACAGATAATAATAAAAATGTTTCTTGATTATAAAATCCTCATATGAGAATGATTAGTGAAGGATCATGTGACACTGAAGACTAGGGTAATGATGATAAATTCAGCTTTGATCACAGGAATAAATTACACTTTACTATATATTCACATAGAAAAAGGCTGTTTTCATTTGTAATGGTATTTCACAATATTACTGTTTTAACTGTATTTCTGTTTAAATAAATGCAGCTTTGGTGAGCAGAAGATAAACATTTAAAAATCTGTCAGTTAGCACTGCATTATTCATATGATATAGGCCTACTTTATTTTCAATAAATAGCCTACATTGAGATGGATTGAAAAACACACATAAAGCATATATTGTCGCAATCGTCTGATTGTCGTCGTCACGTTTCAGATCATAACGATTGTTTTCCTTCAGCTGCAGCTCCAGCATGACAAAGTTTCTACGAATCCACTTTTGGACTTTCTGTGAGAGCACCCTCCTTATATTTAGATAAGAATAAAATGACAGGTCAAAATGCATAGATTATTTTGAATTTAAATCTTGATGTATTCACATTGGTTTCGTTGTATAAATACACTTGCCCGTGACCTCAAGAAGCGCGCAATCAACCGAGGTAGAGAAAGCTGTCTTTAGCGTCGCTGTTAACTCGCCCGCCCTCGCACAGTTAACGCCGGTTCGAATCCCGCTCGAAGCGGGTCGACTAAGATCGGGGAGACCCAGTAAAAGTGCGGGGGATGAAAATACACTTTATAAAAAGTGCAGGGGACACGCCCCCCCCCCCGTAATCTATGGCCATGCTTGAATTAAACACTAAGCTTGCTTCCTTCCATCCGTCAGACTCGCGTGGTAGCCAGGCGTTTCATCCAATGGCGAGCTCAGTCAGTTGACGCTGTGTACTTCAAGATTCTGACGCAAGTGAGCTAAGATTCCGATTGGCCCAGAGAAATGTCAGTTATAAGAATTATCCAATAATGTTTCGCATGTCTAGTCTAGTAGACACTGTAGTAGTGAACTCAGTAACTGTTAGTGCTACACCAACCCGCGGACCGCTTTTATGAAGTTATTTGGCCCGCCCCACACCACTGTAAATATTTTTACAACCCGCCCCGCGACCATTAAATAGACATACGGGGTCCGCGGGTTATGAGACGACCCGCGCATCACTAGTTCAGGGCTATCAGGGTTGTCATGTCAACAAATGCACGCGGGATGGCATCCCTGTTGTAGGATGACAACTTACGACAGTAGTTGAGGACATTATTTTTGCCCAACTGTAGGGGGACCCCGAGAGCAAAAGTTACCAAGTGCTGCTTTAATACAGCACACAGCATTGTTTTGAATGTTCGGTAAGCGAGCTCCTACATCATATAAGCCGACCAATCAGGTTGTGACCGTTTCCCTATGCCTTTGGTTCGGTAACTTTAGGTTCGCTGTTAGAAATGCCAGTGTGAACGCTGACCAGGACTATATGTTTTGTTTTTGTTTTTTGGTCCGGACCAAACAAACCAAACTAACCAAACTACAAGTGTGAACGCACCCTGAAATCCAACAAATGACAGCATTCATATTTCAGCACCTTAAAACACCTACAGAATTCAACAGATCTGAGGACTAGTGCAGGGTTTCAGCTAGCACTGTTTCTGAAGGACAGACATAAAGGCCCTTTAGGTTTACTGTTCTTCTGATGAATCTGAACAGGGGACTGAGATTCTTATGTGGACATTTAGAGAGGTTTTGCACATTTGCACGATTGGAAAGTTCTTCCAATTTGTCTTGGTGAAGATAGGGAACTAAGCATGTATTACATCTTATAGATCCAATTGCCAACACTGAGAAAGCATGCATCTTCACTAAATTTTGCCCCTAGAAACTAGGGATGGGGCAGAAGTTTTTTGATACAGCAAAGTACTGCAAAGCTATAAGGGACTTAATTGGTCTGGCATAGTTATTTTTTCATGAAGTGACCTTTATCTTCTAAACACAAAGCTCAAACTTAAAGCAAGTTAGATGCATGAATTAAAGAAAACACATGTCAAGTTGCATGAGATTGTCAATATAAACACTTGTTAATCATGCAGAATAATGTAAGTGGTCATTTGTTTTTTTTGTAATTATGTAATTGTGGCATCCGTAATTGTAATCACAATTAGAAATTAAAGCTGCAAGGGCCCTCACACTGCCATCCGGTGGCCTCAGAAAAACAGCGAAAAGTGAGCAAGATACATTTAAGAGGGTAAATATAGGAGAAATACAGCAAAGCCATTTTAATGTGTCACACTGCCTTCTGCCAGCAGGGGGTGCTATGACTGTAACTGTATATTGGCATGTAGATGTCTTCAGGCAATGACTATTGTTAAACGTGAAGTTTGGGCAGTGAGTTTTATATTTCATATATAAATGAGTATATATTTATAGCTCATATTTAAATGAGTTTCTTGGACTAAATTATAGTGCAAAGCATGCCATTTCATGTTGCCAGCAAGTAGCGCTATAATTTTGACTGAATATTGGCATGCATATGTCTTCAGGACAGGACTCATATCAAACATGTGAAGTTTGGGGTAGATCGGATGTTGTATGCCTGTCTTACAACAGCTTCCTCTTTCTCTTGAAATTCTCCCTCAAAAATGCGATTAATTTGGGAGAAGAATAATTATAGGCTAAGCAATTCTAATAGGAGTAGCCTGCTCCTCGAGATCCTGCACAGTTCAGCTCTTAAATGTGTCATTTTGGTGATCAAAGATGAGTTGATAAAATTTATTGACTACACGCCTTTACAGAGTCGCCAAGTCTTTGCAACTGGCCCAGATTTCTTCAAGATCTATAACTTTTTACACCATTTTGAATCTTCTGAAAAACCTTATTCAAACTCCTAGCATGTCAATCCAATCTTCACCAAATTTTACACACAGGGGCTTTAGACTGTGCTGGCTAAACGCTACCAACGGAATTTCCATTTATTGAAGTTCTGCAAAGATATAAGCATACTAAAAACTTGATACACAGACCACAGGACATTCTGAGGATATGCACCTATAGGGGGCGCTGCCACTGGAGTTACACTGTATCAGTGAATAAGAAAATTGGTATTCATCTTCTTTGAAGGACATCCTAAAATATCCTCTAATATGACTGCAGATGCCCATTAAAATTTCTAATAACATCAAATGGGAATGGCCTAACATTAAATTTTTTTATTTATTTGTACATTTTGTGAAAATGACTGCATGCACCAAATTTTGTGAAAACTGGTTGCAATGTGCTTTGATTTTGCGAATAACTTCACAACCGTATGTGATATAGGTCACAATTCTTGTTCTTATAAGCGCTAACAAGGGAATATCTAATTTGGGTGTTTATCTACACAATTTATCTACATTCTAATTTCAGAAATATACAGAATATACTAACTGTTCATTGCTGGTATTTTATAGCTATAGTCGCACCAAAATAGCACACAACCATAGTCTGTCACGGCATTGTTTTTACTATATTCCTTACCTTTTTTTTCTAAGGGGTCTTTGCTTGATGCCACCATAACAGGCTTCTCAGTCAGACCTGTATGAATGTTGAGAAAGTCAGACACAATCCAAAAATAACCCTTACACTGTGTCCTAACCAGAACCCAGCGACAACTATTTTGTCGTCAATCAATATATCAATCAAAAATCGCAGCCAATCGGAAGAGCGTGTGGGCGGAGTCTCAAAAACTGTGTGACTGAAATGATTTGTCATAGAACTCACTTGTTTGTTCACAGTTTGAACATCACTGTTTTTTTTAATTTATGAATTATCCATTGTCTCTTTCAGTATGGCTATAAAGGTCACGCAAAATGATATTCAAACTCACATGAGATGTTTTTTATATTAAATAAAGCACATAAACCATACCCAAGTTCCAGCCTAGAAACCACTGCAAAAAATATTTTTCTTACTTAGTATTTTTGTCTTGTTTCTAGTCCAAACATCTAAAAATTCTTACATTAAGAAACATTTACTAGACAAGCAAAAGTAATTGACTTGTTTTGGGGAACAATAACTCAAAATTAAGAGGGTTTTTGCTTAAAATAAGCAAACTAATCTTAAAACAAACAGAAAACAAGATAAGATTATTTTGCTTTTGATTTATACACACACACACACACACACACACACACACACACACACACACACACACACACACACACAAAGGAGTAAACCAGAACACATATCAACCAGATCAATTATATTTTAAATAAGAGAAAAATTCACATTTATTGGAGGCAGTTGCCTTGATAATTTCTCAAACTATTTAACCACACATTTTAGTTTTATTGAACACTTAATAAACTATTTGAAAGAATACATTAAAATGAGAATATCCCAGTTAAATAAGCACTGTAAGTCAGTCATTCACAGATTGATTTGTCTGAAAGTTGCTCTGTAGCACTTTCAAAGCATTGCTGTTTGTTGAAGCAGTCAACAGGTTGTCCAAGCAATGGCAAATGATTTGTGAAAATTATTCAGCTGGTGTTTTTGTTTCTCCCAGAAACATAATGTATCTAGAACTATTACTTTTGCCCATTTTATGCCCCAAGTGGAAATAATTACACACTTTAATACCAATTTAATACCTAAAACATACCATTATATGATTGGTATTACACAATTGCCACAGTTAAATATTTCACACAACAATAAATGGTTATCCACCAAAGAAATACTGCGTATAGGATCAATATCTCACTCTACTGGATGAAAAAAACGATGTAAACATATAAATAAAACAACTAGAAGTAAAAATAAATACATAAAACTTATACATTTTAGCAGACATTTTCTGCTAATTTTGTTGAAAGAAAGCAAGTTAAAAATACACCAGCCACTAAATGATTGAAAGCAAATGTTAAAACTTGATCCTCGATGTAGCTGCTAACAGCAGGCTCACTTTCTCAACTTTAACTCTTCACTGGCTCAGAAAAAGCAGAACTGATGCTTGATCAGCACTGCATTATGCACTTTGTTCACACTGCACCCAAGAATAAAAATAAAAAAGGACTTTAGGACAGACTGTCATTGTGCATGTAATTCTTTAACAACATCAGAGTAGCTGTCAGTGTGAAAAAATATATTAAAACGGATTTAGTCAGGTCCGCTACGGCATTTCACTGTGACACTAAAACAACATACGTGTTTTACGCATTATTGTACATACACTGTTTAAAACCATCTGCTCATTCACTAATCGCTACACAGTGAATGTCACACAGTTCACACTTATATACAAAAATGTTTTTCATGAGAAAAGAGTGAGAATGAACAAATTCAGGAACATATAAAGAAAAAACTTGATCTTTCAGATTCGAGAGCAATTTCAAAACTCCTATTATCACAAGATCTTACAGAGCCCCTAAACAGACATGGATGCAAACGTTCCTCAAGGCAGCAAAATTGATGTAAAGATAGTTGGGGAAACGCAAACGTTTTGAGAATGAACGCAAAGTTTCTCAAGAGATTGCAAAAGTAAAATTTATCAGTTAAACTAAAAAGTTTTGCGAGCGAACAAAGTTTCTCATGCGAAGGCAAATATTCTTTGGGGAACGCAAACGTTTTGCGAGTGAATGCAACGTTTCTCAAACAAACGCAGTTTCTCAGGAGAACGCAAAAGTTTTGCAAGCAAATGGAATTTTTTTCAAGTGAATGCAAAAGTTTTGTGAGTAAATGCAAAAATTCTTAAGGGAACGCAAACCGTTTTCAAGCAAATTCAAAGATTCTTGAGGGAACGCAAACATTTTGGGAGCTAATGCTAAGTTTCTTAAGCGAACACAAAAGTTTCTCAAAGTAACGGAAAAGTTTTGCATGCGAACCCAAAGATTCGTAGGGAACGCAAACCTTTTTCAAACGAAAGCAACGTTTATCAAGGGAAGGCAAAATTTTTGCAAGCGAACGCAAAGATTCTTGGGAGTACACAACAGTTTCGCAAATGACTAAAGTTTCTCAAGCAAACGCAAAAGTTTTGGAAATGAAAGCAAAGTTTCTCAAGTGAACTCAAAGATTCTTGGGAGTACACAAAAGTTTCTCAAGCGAACAAAAGTTTTGCAAATGAAAGCAAAGTTTCTCAAGCGACCGCAAACGTTTTGCAAATGAAAGCAAAGTTTCTCAAGCGAACGCAAAGTTTTTCAAGTGAATGCAAAAGTTTCGCAAGGGAATGCAAAGTTTCTTGGGGGAACGCAACAGTTTTGAAATATAGCTTTTCCCCTCATCTCATATTTTCTCCAGCATCACGTCTTTTTAGGAGCTCCGCAGGATTTCAAGTCGCTTAACAGATTTGAGTTTTCTATGCCCAAACACAACCAACTCAGTCCAACCAAGTTGCCAGCCAGCACCAGCATTTTTGATCATGCATTCTTCCTTTTTTTATCAAAACTTTACTTTAATTAAATTCCCATACCAGAAACATCTTTCAAAGCTCCCATGAACATGCATTCTTTCTTTTTTTTTTCAACACTTGAATGTGGGTAAACGTCATAAGAAAGTAACATGTTCACTGCAAAAAATGCTCTTCTTACTTAGTATTTTTGTCTTGTTTTTAGTCAAAATATCTAAAAAATTCTTACATTAAGAAACATTTACTAGACAAGTAAAAATTATTGTCAATAATAAGCAAAGTAATCTGCCAATGGGGTAAAATAAATAATCCTGTTTTCTGTTTGAATTAAGATTATTTTTCTCACCCCATTGGCAGATTATTTATCTTATTTTAAGCAAAAACTCTCTTCATTTTGAGTTTTTTCCCAAAACAAGACAATTACTTTTGCTTGTCTAGTAAATACTTCTTGTTTTAAGAATTTCTAGATTTTTGGACTAGAAACAAAAACATTTTTTTTGCAGTGTTAAACTTTTTGTTTTAGCATAGAAAATTGCAATGTCACAAAATAATAAAAGTTAAAACGATAAAACTGAAAACATAAATATTCACTTAGTAAATCTATTAAACACACGAATGTATATAACGGAGTAAATATATTTCAGATATATTATATGCTCAATCACTCTTGGATCGGAGAATCACGTTTAATCACATGAAACCGAGCGAAGGTGTGCCTGAAATGAGTCGGACTGCCGATGCAGGGAGTGGATATTTGGGTTGTTTCCTCCTTCCTTATTGGCCGGCTCAACGTGACGAATCCCGGCGATGCATTCGGCCGTAGTTTGACCATTAACTCCCCAACAGCAGGCCCAGTAAATGCCTCAGGAGTTTGGGCTCGGCTGTGGCAGACTACCATTATTTCTTGATTTTTTTGTTTGAAGATTTCAGTAAACCGCGGGTGGATATTTTCTCCTCTTTGGTGTTCTGTTCATCGGCTGATTCTGATTGGTCATTTGCTTTTTTATTTCCCTTTGTCACCTTTTCTTCTTTGGGACTGTTCACATTTTCTCTTTTCTTCTCTACATCTTTCTCTGATTGTTCCTTTGGTGCCTTCTCTCTTTCTTGAGCTTGCTTTTCTTTCTCTGATTTCTCTTTTGCAGGCTTTTCTTTCTCTACTTTCTCTACTTTTTCCTTTCTTCCCTTTTCTGCTTTTTCTTTTTCCAGTCTTTCTTTCTCTGCCTTTTGTTTCTCAGGTCTTTCTTTCTCAGGTCTTTCTTTCTCTGCTTTTTCTTTCTCAGGTCGTTCTTTTTCTGCCTTTTCTTTGGCCAGTCTTTCTTTTTCTGCCTTTTCTTTGGCAAGTTTTTCTTTCTCTGCCTTTTCTTTCTCAAGTCTTTCCTTTTCTGCCTTTTCTTTGGCAAGTCTTTCTTTCTCTGCCTTTTCTTTCTCAAGTCTTTCCTTTTCTGCCTTTTCTTTGGCAAGTCTTTCTTTTTCTGCCTTTTCTTTGCCAAGTCTTTCTTTCTCTGCCTTTTCTTTCTCAAGTCTTTCTTTCTCTGCCTTTTCTTTCTCAAGTCTTTCCTTTTCTGCCTTTTCTTTGGCAAGTCTTTCTTTTTCTGCCTTTTCTTTGGCAAGTTTTTCTTTCTCTGCCTTTTCTTTCTCAAGTCTTTCCTTTTCTGCCTTTTCTTTGGCAAGTCTTTCTTTCTCTGCCTTTTCTTTCTCAAGTCTTTCTTTTTCTGCCTTTTCTTTCTCAAGTCTTTCTTTTTCTGCCTTTTCTTTTGCAAGTCTTTCTTTTTCTGCCTTTTCTTTGGCAAGTCTTTCTTTCTCTGCCTTTTCTTTGGCAAGTCTTTCTTTCTCTGCCTTTTCTTTCTCAAGTCTTTCTTTTTCTGCCTTTTCTTTGGCAAGTCTTTCTTTTTCTGCCTTTTCTTTGGCAAGTCTTTCTTTTTCTGCCTTTTCTTTGGCAAGTCTTTCTTTCTCTGCTTTTTCTTTCTCAAGTCTTTCTTTTTCTGCCTTTTCTTTTGCAAGTCTTTCTTTTTCTGCCTTTTCTTTGGCAAGTCTTTCTTTTTCTGCCTTTTCTTTGGCAAGTCTTTCTTTCTCTGCTTTTTCTTTGGCAAGTCTTTCTTTCTCTGCTTTTTCTTTCTCAAGTCTTTCTTTTTCTGCCTTTTCTTTGGCAAGTCTTTCTTTCTCTGCTTTTTCTTTCTCAAGTCGTTCTTTTTCTGCCTTTTCTTTGGCAAGTCTTTCTTTTTCTGCTTTTTCTTTCTCAAGTCTTTCTTTTTCTGCCTTTTCTTTTGCAAGTCTTTCTTTTTCTGCCTTTTCTTTGGCAAGTCTTTCTTTCTCTGCTTTTTCTTTCTCAAGTCTTTCTTTTTCTGCCTTTTCTTTTGCAAGTCTTTCTTTTTCTGCCTTTTCTTTTGCAAGTCTTTCTTTTTCTGCCTTTTCTTTGGCAAGTCTTTCTTTTTCTGCCTTTTCTTTGGCAAGTCTTTCTTTTTCTGCCTTTTCTTTGGCAAGTCTTTCACTTTCTGCCTTTTCTTTCTCAAGTCTTTCTTTTTCTGCTTTTTCTTTGGCAAGTCTTTCCTTTTCTGCCTTTTCTTTCTCAAGCCTTTCTTTTTCTGCCTTTTCTTTCTCCAGTCTTTCTTTTTCTGCCTTTTCTTTCTCCAGTCTTTCTTTTTCTGCCTTTTCTTTCTCAAGTTTTTCTTTCTCTGCCTTTTCTTTGGCAAGCCTTTCTTTTTCTGCCTTTTCTTTGGCAAGTCTTTCTTTCTCTTCTTTTTCTATCTGAAGTCTTTCTTTTTCTGCCTTTTCTTTGGCCAGTCTTTCTTTTTCTGCTCTCTCTTTCTCCATCCTTTCTTTTTCTGCTTGTTCTTTTGCCAATTTTTCTTGTTCCACTCGCTCCTTCTCTGCTTTCTCCTCCTGTTCTCTTTGTTTTCGTTCCTTTTGTAATTTAGCTTCTGCCTCTTCTTTGATTTTTTTAGCAGCAAGAGTAGCTTGTCTCTCCTCTTCCTCTTGAGCTAAAACACTACGGACCTCTGCAAGGGCTAGTTTGGCGATCTTTTTGGCTTCAATCTTCTCATGAATCATTCGTAGCTGCTCCTTCAGAGCTGCTTTCAGCTTTCGCCCAATATCTCTGGTAGGATGTTCTGAGAATGGGTGGGACAAAAGTTCACATTGCAGCAGGCTCTCTGTTCATCTCCCATGCATTCACACATATTATACGAATTAAGTAGCTGAGCATCTACCTTTCGTGATTTATGAGAAAGCAAAAAGCACATTCAGTTCTCTAAAGGTGCAGTAAACGATGATATTTGAAATGATATTTGAAATTGACACCCAAACAAACATGCTATGCAACACCAGCAATGACTCTAACAGATGCTGCATCAGACAGATTGTGCAAGTATGCATGCAATGATTATAATCATAAGCCATGATTTAACAACAGCATATCTTACTTCTGTAAAACAAAGCAAAATGCTTGAGGTTATATATGTAACCCTTTTCCTGAATAGGGAACGAGATGCTGTGTAAATAGCTAAAGCTTTGGGAACCTAGCCTGGATGCAAGCCGAACTCAGCCCCGCACACAGCCGAACTCAGCCCCACCCACAGCCGAACTCAGCCCCACCCACAGCCGAACTCAGCCCCTCCCATAGCCAAACTTAGCCCTGCCCACAGCCAAACTCAGCCCCACCCACAGCTGACCTCAGCCCCGCCCACAGCCAAACTCAGTCCCGTCCACAACATCTGAGCTCAGGTTCGGTCTGGACTTGATCCATAGAGGAGTAATTACGCCTGAACAGAAACTGACCAATTAAATCATCAGGGCGGGCTTTAGACGATGATGGACAGATGAGCAACAGAAACTGACTACTGAGCTCATCAGGGCGGGCTTTAGCCGATGATGGACAGATGATCAACAGAAACTGACCAATGAGATCATCAGGGCGGGCTTTAGCCGATGATGGACAGATGATCAACAGAAACTGACCAATGAGATCATCAGGGCGGGCTTTAGCCGATGATGGACAGATGAGCAACAGAAACTGACTACTGAGCTCATCAGGGCGGGCTTTAGCCGATGATGGACAGATGATCAACAGAAACTGACCAATGAGATCATCAGGGCGGGCTTTAGCCGATGATGGAAAGATGATCAACAGAAACTGACCAATGAGATCATCAGGGCGGGCTTTAGCCGATGACGGACAGATGATCAACAGAACCTGACCAATGAGATCATCAGGGCGGGCTTTAGCCGATGATGGACAGATGATCAACAGAAACTGACCAATGAGATCATCAGGGCGGGCTTTAGCCGATGACGGACAGATGATCAACAGAACCTGACCAATGAGATCATCAGGGCGGGCTTTAGCCGATGATGGACAGATGATCAACAGAAACTGACCAATGAGATCATCAGGGCGGGCTTTAGCCGATGATGGACAGATGATCAACAGAAACTGACCAATGAGATCATCAGGGCGGGCTTTAGCCGATGATGAACAGATGGTCAACAGAAACTGACCAATGAGATCATCAGGGTGGGCTTTAGCCGATGATGGACAGATGATCAACAGAAATTGACCAATGAGATCATCAGGGCGGGCTTTAGACGATGAAGGACAGATGATCAACACTAACGTAATCATTGCTAGAACTGCCTGGTCCTGCAGGTTTGCCTTATACAACATTAGGAGAATCAGGTCCTTCCTATCGGAGCTACACAACTCCTCCTCCAAGCTCTTATTCTATCCAGACTGGACTATTTTAATGCTCTCTTGTCAGGCAAGAGTGGTCTTTATTGCCTCGGCCCATAAACTGGCACTAGTTGCCACTTGCATTAAATTCGATGTACTGATGCCTAGATCAACCCCCCCATATCTAAACTCATTACTCCAGACCTATGTACCACCCAGAAGAGTTCTGCAGGTTAATCGTGCCATCATCTCAAACAGGCACAAAATCACCTGGGCCCTCATTTATTGTAGAAAAGGTTATGTATTTCATCAAACGACTGAAATTTAGAGTGTGTGTAAGTACAAGAAAATCTGTATTTATCAAACGTGCGCACACAGTCCTTACACACGAGTAAGCAATCGCTGTTGATAAATCCCACGTGTGTGTAAGATGCTCGTTCACGGTCATTAGCATTCGGAAAGGCCTCCAATGAACCATATATGGGGACAACACATCCCTAAAAAATGCTTTTTCTAAGTTTTGTCTTGTTTCTAGTCAAAATATCTAAAAATTCTTCAATTAAGAAACATTTACTAGGCAAGATCAAATTATTGTCTTGTTTTGGGAAAAATAACTCTAAATAAAGAGAGTTTTTGCTTAAAATAAGATAAATAATCTGCCAATGGGGTGAGAAAAATAATCTTGTTTTCTGTTTGAATTAAGATTATTTTCCTCACCCCACTGGCAGATTATTTATCTTATTTTATTCTTATTTATCTTTATTTTTAAGAATTTGTAGATGTTTGGACTAGAAACAAGACAAAAATACTAAGCAAGAAAAGCATTTTTTCAGTGTGTGATAGTGTTTTTAGTTTTAAACCAGATTTTGCTTGTAAATTTACTGACTGCATGGTTTGACTTTATACACTTGTGGCAATGGGTCTGATTGAAGCACCTGAATTCAAAAATTAAGAGATGTCTGCCAATACTTTTGTCAATATAGTCTACATGCATACATATACACGCACACACAAGCATACGTAAGTTTTGCTGATAGTTTCCTCACCCCGATGTCATCCCAGATGTCCGTGTCTTTCTTTCTTCAGTGGAAAAGAAATTAAGGTTTTTGATTATAACGGTCCAGGATTTTTCTCCATATAATGGACTTCAATGGGCCTCAAACGGCTCAAGGAACAGAGCAAGGCCAGCATTTGTGCTTATAAAACGTAAACTCTTTTATTTTGTGTTTAAATGCCGATGGTTTGTCTAGATAAGACCCTTATTCATCGTCTGCTGTCGTTTAAAGCCCTCTGAAGCTGCACTGAAACTGTCATCTGGACCGTGAGCCGTTTGAGGCCCATTGAAGTCCATTATATGGAGAAAAATCCTGGAACGTTTTCATCAAAAACCTTCATTTCTTTTCCACTGAAGAAAGAAAGACATGAACATCTGGGATGACATGGGGGTGAGGAAATTTAAAGCAGTAGTTCACTTTTAAATAAACTTTTGCTAATCGTGTATATTAGTATCCCTAAAGACAGTTTCAACACCCTAGTCTACAACAATTAAACAATAGATTTTGCAATTAAAGCATGCAATCAAAAAGCTATGTTGAAGATATTTTGTTGTGGTACTAACACCAAAACTCATGCTAAGTACCTCTGTCTTTTTTTAACCCCACTTCTTTAGTTGTCTCATCTGCATTGAAAGAGGGACAAACAGTGAATGACAACCTGCACTTTTGCATTGAAGATAGATGTGTAGTTGTAGCATCCGACAGGTTAGAGAACGCATGCTCCAATAAGACAGCAATCCTATAAGGTTAACTAATCAAGACACAGACACCTTTAGTTGAATAGCAAAGCATTAGAAAATAAATACACTGCAAAACATGCTTTTCTTACTTAGTATTTTTGTCTTGTTTCTAGTCCAAACATCTAGAATTTCTTAAAACGAAGTATTTACTAGACAAGCAAAAGTAATTGTCTTGTTTTGGGGAAAAATAACTCAAAATGAAGAGAGTTTTTGCTTAAAATAAGATAAATAATCTGCCAATGGGGTGAGAAAAATAATCTTAATTCAAACAGAAAACAAGATTATTTTTCTCACCCCATTGGCAGATTATTTATCTTATTTTAAGCAAAAACTCTCTTCATTTTGAGTTATTTTTCCCCAAAACAAGACAATGATTTTAACTTGTCTAGTAAATGTTTCTTAATGTAAGAATTTTTAGATATTTTGACTAGAAACAAGATAAAAATACTAAGTAAGAAAAAAAAATTAGCAGTGTAAAAATATTAGATTCTTACAGACTATTTTTTGAATGCATTTGGTAAGAGATCCCAAAGACGGGAACATATCAGATGGCAATTATGCATTCAACAGAAAACAAGTGAAGAGA
This sequence comes from Pseudorasbora parva, assembly GCF_024679245.1. Classification (NCBI taxonomy): domain Eukaryota; kingdom Metazoa; phylum Chordata; class Actinopteri; order Cypriniformes; family Gobionidae; genus Pseudorasbora; species Pseudorasbora parva. The sequence continues at coordinate 732,312 of NC_090172.1, read as the reverse complement.
TTATTACTATAGTCCATCCAATGAGAATGTGGCGATATGAAAAACGATCATCGTATCGCTAATAAGCTTTCTACACATGAATTGACCCCCACATAGTCCTGACCTTAACCCTATGGAAAGACTTCGGGATGGAGAAGAATTGATCAGTTTATCAGTGATGCAGTTTGACTCTTCCATCTTCAATATAAGGTTTGCGAAATAATGCCAACACTAACATGTGATGTAATCATCCCAATCACCGGTTTGAAACTATTTGATTTTAATCTTCTGGTTTTGCTGTATTTTTACCATATTCTGCTGGAGGTTGTCATACTCATGGATAAAGAATACAAGAGAAGTAACAAACTAAGAGATAAACATTGAGCAATGCATAAACATGGAGCACATCCTATATTGTAAATCGATTTTGGCTTTGGCTTTGGATTATTGTGCCCCATTGGTACACTTTCACTCCTCTTTAAAAACCCAAATTTAACATGCAAATCAGTAAAATCATGTAACGTGACTTCAGTAAAATGGGATGTGCTTGATATTAAAAATAGTCATTAATAGTGCAGAGAAGAACTTGTTCCTAAGCCGGCTTTCTGCTCCAAGATGGGCCAGAAAAGCTTTGGGTTCACACCTAAATGGTCAAACACAAACAAAGATATGTCAAAATGCCAGGCTTGGTGAGTATTCACGTAAATCCAACAGGTCATATCTTAAGTGAACGTAAAGAGTTGGGAGAAAACAGAACGCGTTTCAGTATATTTGGTCTTAAAGTGACAATTGAACAACAACAGACCAAGAAAATCACTCTCTGCTCTAGCCTGAATGACTTTTGGAGCTTTAATAAGAATCAAAGTTTACTTCTTACAGAAAAGACTATGCTGTGGTTATATTTTACATTTGATCATTCAATTTTAATGTGAATTGAACAATGTTTATGAATATTTTGGATGCATAGTCTTTCAATGGATGGCCAAAAATGATGAGAGGATATTAAAAATATCTCACTTTGTGTTCTGGACATGAACGAAAGACGGGTTTGGAGCGACATGAGGGTCAGTAAATTTCATTTTTGGGCGACCCATCATTTTAATTCATCGTTTCTGCCATAAATATGGTGTCGAAGCACATGTATTTATGAGTGCACAGAGAAAAATCTCAGGGTGTTTTAGCTTATTGCATGTCCATAATTTTTACTTCCTTGAATCTCTCTATTGTGTGCACAGATTTGCCATTGTAGACATAAGGGTTAGGTCTAAGTGGAGCTAAACCGGATTGAGCTACCAAGCAATAAACATGCCATACGCATCATTCGGATTCCAATATTAGCAATGCATGGTTGAATTATATTTACTAAGTTCCAGCTCAGACATTGCTTGCTGGTTCGCTTCCTTTCACTGTGGATTTGTTTGTAAAGAAGAGACTGGATTTGACGACAGGATGAGATAAAAAAAACTATGCTGTGTCTTCTGGATCTGACAGGAATGATACAACACTTATGTGAGAGAAACAAGTTTTTTATGTGTGATAGCACTGCATTGTTACAGATCGTTTGATATCTATTGATTACGTGTACGTGTCTAATTTAGCATAAGTTCCACTCTGTCACAGGCTGGAGAATCCTTAGTATTTTAGGTGCCGATGGTTCATTGTGCTGCGATTCGGATCAGACTCAAACATGTATGAACCTGTGTGTGTGTGTGTGTGTGTGTGTGTGTGTGTGTGTGTGTGTGTGTGTGTGTGTGTGTGTGTGTGTGTGTGTGTGTGTTTCACGGTTAAATTCACCGATCGGGCGGGCCAAGTAATACAAAATAACATTCCAATTAATCAGTGAATGAGAGATAAAGCATTGTTTGATAAAGACATTTTGCGAGCCCTGTGAGCGAATCATTCCAGTTGCTGTTAACAGGGGAACCGAAGCTCATTATAATATGAAAAACTGTTATTCAATCATAGCAGTGGGCGTTTACTTCTAAGTCTTCAATGTGGCACAGCCATAAAAACCGAGCTTTTTAAAGGTGCACTATGCAACTTTCCGTCCACTGGAGGGCGCCTATTCAAAACAAAGGCGTAGTTTGATGACGCAAAGTGTGAGCACAGCATCTTGGGAGATGTGGTCTTCACATCACAGCCGGTGGGAAATAGGACTCGGGCAGAAATCACGTTCATGCATGCGGTTATTAACGTTACTGTAGTGAAGCAGAGCAGGACCGAGTGTTGTGGAGCTGAGCACGGCTGCTGGAGCGATTGTTAAACAAATACCCGCCTCGCGAATACCGGGACTTTTATTATGACGGGACGGGAGACAGTCGCCGGGCGCCTGCACAGATCCGCTCTTCCGGTGATGATTATGAGGTAATGCAGCTCTGTTTATCATATTAGATACATTTAAGTGTGTTTAAAATGATCTTATGACGTTACTCCGTGCGTTCACTTGTTCACACTGATAAGAGTAAAGCGCTCCTGCAGAATAAAAGCTGAAACCGAGGGTAGCGCAGATATGACGCAATTGACAGGCGACTCTCTCAAATCCAATGCTGAAACGTCCCTGTCCTTAGTTAAAATAGCAATTTTCTCACAATTTACAAATAGTTGGAAACATCTGGGATATTGTAGGTACTCCACTGAACAAAATATATAACACCGGCCTAGTGTTTTTTTGATATTTTACTGCAAAAATACTACATAGTGCACCTTTGAGCGGTACACTGCAAAAAAATGCTTTTCTTACTTAGTATTTTTGTCTTGTTTCTAGTCTAAATATCTAAAAATTCTTACATTAAGAAACATTTACTAGACAAGTAAAAATTATTGTCAATAAAAAGCAAAGTAATCTGCCAATGGGGTAAAATAAATAATCTTGTTTTCTGTTTGAATTAAGATTATTTTTCTCACCCCATTGGCAGATTAATTATCTTATTTTAAGCAAAAACTCTCTTCATTTTGAGTTATTTTTCCCAAAACAAGACAATTACTTTTGCTTGTCTAGTAAATACTTCTTGTTTTAAGAATGTTTAGATGTTTGGACCAGAAACAAGACAAAAATACTGAGGAAGAAGAGCATTTTTTGCAGTGTAGGCTCATAACTAGGGTAGAAAATAGCCTATTGTCACCCCACTGACATTTCACCTTTTTCTGCTTATGTGTCTTTGCAACTGATGTTGTGTAGACTGCATTTTCACATCACACACAGAAAGCCTTCTCTATATCAGGACAGCACCATGCACAGAGTCATGCATTACATGGAGGACAAGAAGTGCCACTTAAAATCAACTGTGTCAGTTATCAATGAATCCACTTCAGTCAAGCTTGGGTGCCAAAAGCCAAGTCAAAATAAAATGCTTCTTCAAACACCTCAAACAACACACCAACATGCTCAAAAACGCTCAAACTCACATCCTGTTACAGGTTTCTAAGTGCAAGCAAACACAAATGACAAACGGAAACGGACAGCACTGTCCGTGAAAGCCACAAAATGCCTTTACATGTGATCTTGGATTGGACTGCTTGCATACTGTCTTCCTCCGATGGGACATTTTTCCTTAAGGTTTTTCCCTTAGTAGCCACAGAAGCATTCTCTGAAGGGGAGAAAGCCATAATAATGACCCCGATGAACAGACTACACTGCAAAAAATGCTCTTCTTACTCAGTATTTTTGTCTTGTTTCTAGGCAAAATATCTAAAAATTCTTACATTAAGAGACATTTACTAGACAAGTACAAATACTTGACTTGTTTTGGAAAAATAACTCAAAATGAAGAGAGTTTTTGCTTAAAATAAGATAAATAATCTGCCAATGGGGTGAGAAAAATAATCTTGTTTTCTGTTTGAATTAAGATTATTTTTCTCACCCCATTGGCAGATTATTTATCTTATTTTAAGCAAAAACTCTCTTCATTTAGAGTTATTTTTCCCAAAACAAGACAATTACTTTTGCTTGTCTAGTAAATACTTCTTGTTGTAAGATTTTTTAGATGTTAGGACTAGAAACAAGACAAAAATACTGAGTATGAAGAGCATTTTTTGCAGTGTATTACAAGTCGATGTATATAACCCAAGTACTTTACACTTGTGCATCTCATTACCATTTTGAAAAGATGCAACAAAACAAGTAGTTAAAGTGCAAGCTCTTTTTAACCACCAGCATCGGATGACAGGAAACCTCAGGCAGACGCATTTCTGCATGAGGCAAGTTCATGAAAACAACACATTTAGATGTAGTGTCACAGGAAAAGCTTATGGTTAGACCGCTTCCTTATCTCAAGTCTGAAAGTGTGTAAGAGTGTGTGTGTGTAACAGGGAGATAGACCTGAGTCAGAGTTGCAGAACAAAAACCACATATAAGTCGCACTCACCCAACAAAACTCTGGCATCTTCTACATCGAAGTCTCCGTCGCCATCAGCATCATACACTCCTCCAAGAGCGCCTTTCATTGGGCGAGAATAAAAGAAAAGACCTGTTAAACACATCCCTCGGGTCTTTAGTGAGACATTAACCATCTCAGTATTTCTCAATCCGGCTGCATGAGCATTAACAGGCGAGGGTTAAAAAAGGTGAGATAGAGAAAACACTTTTTTTTGTTTTTTAAATACATTTACTTTACATGCTCGCTTTTTGTCACTATTAAGTATCTTTACATCTGCCTAAAAACTAACTCCAGCAGGTAAGAGGTCAAAAAAAGTTTCTGTGTTTTATGTAGAGCAAAACAATTCTTTATAAAAGTCAAGTCAACTTTATTTATATCATGCTTTTACTATGCTGATTTTTTTTAAAGCAGCTTCAGTGTTAAACAGGATAATACTGCAGCAGAATTAGATTTGGCTGTACAGTCGTTCTGGAGTAAACAGTGATGTTATCAGCTTATTTTAATTTATCATAGAGAGACAATGCTGGCAGATCAGTATTATAGTTGATACAGTTAATTTAGTAATTAATTTGATTTGGATATTTAGTTGAAAACGAAGATCGAAATTTTAGTGTCTCCAACTGAGCAAGCCAAAGCACAAAAAAAGGAATGAAATATAACAATAAGAGAATAGATCACAACATAACTTTGCAGAACTGACTTTATTTTCCTGTAAATCTGTCATGCGTTGCTGTAGAAATGCAAATAATACAAACCTGATTCCAAAAAGGTTGGGACTCTGTACAAATTGTGAATATAAACAGAATGCAATGATGTGGAAGTTTCAAATGTCAATATTTTATTCAGAATACAACACAGATGACATATCAAATGTTTAAACTGAGAAAATGTATCATTTTTAGGGAAAAATAAATGTCATGGCATCAACACATCTCAGTAAAGTTGTGCCGTGGCCATGTTTCCCGCTGTGTGTCATCCCCTCTTCTTTTTATATCAGTCTGCAAACGTCTGGGACTGAGGAGACGAGCTGCTCAAGTTTAGGAATAGGAATGTTGTCCATTCTTGTCTAATACAGGCTTCTAGCTGCTCAACTGTCTTAGGTCTTCTTTATCGCATCTTCCTCTTTATGATGCGCCAAATGTTTTCTAATGGTGAAAGATCTGGACTGCAGGCTGGCCATTTCAGTGCCGGATCCTTCTTCTGCGCAGCCATGATGCTGTAATTGATGCAGTGTGTGCTCTGGCATTGTCATGTTGGAGAATGCAAAGTCTTCCCTGAAGGAGACGCCGTCTGGATGGAGCATATGTTGTTATTGGTGATCCTCTGCCCATCTTGACTTCTGACACTGCCACTCTGAGAGGCTCTTTTTATACCCAATCATGTTACCAATTGACATAATAAGTTGCAAATTGGTTCCCTTAAGCTGTTCCTTATATGTATATTTAACGTTTGCTACCTGTCCCAACTTTTTTAGAATGTGTAGCTCTCATGAAATGCAAAATGAGCCGATATCTGGCTTGACATTTCAAAATGTCTCACTTTCAACATTTGATATGTTATCTATATTCTATTGTGAATAAAATATAAGTTTAAGATATGAAAATTATTGCATTCCTTTTTTTATTCATAATTTGTACAGTGTCTCAACTTTTTTGGAATCAGGTTTGTAGGAACATTCGAAAAAGATAAATGTGTAATCGCTTAACGTGCTTTATGTACTAAGACCAAGGTCCGGTTTCAAAGACAGGTCTAAGCTTAAGTCTCGTCTTTGAAACCGGGGGCAAATGTAATAAAGACACATTTATTTTCTTTTTTTTCCTTTTTCTTTTTTTATTACCTTGTAATGTCACTCTTCACAAAACGAGAGAGAGAAAAAAAGCGATACGCCTGAATGAACATAAAACTATAATTATAAACTATATAATTATAAAAACATTATAATAATATTATTATTGTGTGTTGGGATTTAATGGTGAGACTGATTTTTGTAATCCGGCTCTCAAAAAGTATATAAAAACGTGTGCATCCCCAAAAAACTGCAGAAAAAAGTCCTCTTTGCAGGTCTCACGTGTCAATTTTACATTGCTATAAAAACCGGATCGTTCCCCACACTCCACGTGTCTGCATGAGTTATTTAAGTGTGTAAAGCGAGAGCAGGAGTGTTTGTGAAAGCACTCACCGACCACATTGTTGTAGTCCACGAGGTCGAACCACACGACTCCCACAGACAGCCACGCTCCCAGAAGAGCCAGAACCAGAATCCAGCTGAAGAAAGAGTTCCTCTCCGGCTTACTCACACTCTTCAGGACTGGGCTTACTGCTGGAGACTCTGAGGACACACACACACACACACACACACGTTTGTTTTTGTGACATATGGGGACATTCCATAGGCGTAATGGTTTTTATACCGTACAAACCGTATTTTCTATCCCCTTACACTGCCCCTAAACCTACCCATCACACACACACACACACACACACACACACACACACACACACACACACGTTTGTTTTTGTGACATATGGGGACATTCCATAGGCGTAATGGTTTTTATACCGTACAAACCGTATTTTCTATCCCCTTACACTGCCCCTAAACCTACCCATCACACACACACACACACACACACACACACACACACACGTTTGTTTTTGTGACATATGGGGACATTCCATAGGTGTAATGGTTTTTATACCGTACAAACCGTATTTTTTATCCCCTTACACTGCCCCTAAACCTACCCATCACACACACACACACACACACACACACACACACACGTTTGTTTTTGTGACATATGGGGACATTCCATAGGTGTAATGGTTTTTATACTGTACAAACCGTATTTTCTATCCCTTACACTGCCCCTAAACCTACCCATCACACACACACACACACACACACACACACACACATTTGTTTTTGTGACATATGGGGACTCTCCATAGGCGTAATGGTTTTTATACCGTACAAACCGTATTTTCTATCCCTTACACTGCCCCTAAACCTACCCATCACACACACACACACACACACACATTTGTTTTTGTGACATATGGGGACATTCCATAGGCGTAATGGTTTTTATACTGTACAAACCGTATTTTCTATCCCTTACACTGCCCCTAAACCTACCCATCACACACACACACACACACACACACACACACACACACACACACACACACACACACACACACACACGTTTGTTTTTGTGACATATGGGGACATTCCATAGGTGTAATGGTTTTTATACCGTACAAACCGTATTTTCTATCCCTTACACTGCCCCTAAACCTACCCATCACACACACACACACACACACACACACACACACGTTTGTTTTTGTGACATATGGTGACATTCCATAGGTGTAATGGTTTTTATACTGTACAAACCGTATTTTCTATCCCTTACACTGCCCCTAAACCTACCCATCACACACACACACACACACACACACACACACACACACACACACGTTTGTTTTTGTGACATATGGGGACATTCCATAGGTGTAATGGTTTTTATACCGTACAAACCGTATTTTTTATCCCCTTACACTGCCCCTAAACCTACCCATCACACACACACACACACACACACACACACACACGTTTGTTTTTGTGACATATGGGGACATTCCATAGGTGTAATGGTTTTTATACTGTACAAACCGTATTTTCTATCCCTTACACTACCCCTAAACCTACCCATCACACACACACACACACACACACACACACACACACACACACACGTTTGTTTTTGTGACATATGGGGACATTCCATAGGTGTAATGGTTTTTATACCGTACAAACCGTATTTTCTATCCCTTACACTGCCCCTAAACCTACCCATCACACACACACACACACACACACACACACACACACACACACACACACACACACACACGTTTGTTTTTGTGACATATGGGGACATTCCATAGGCGTAATGGTTTTTATACTGTACAAACCGTATTTTTTATCCCCTTACACTGCCCCTAAACCTACCCATCACACACACACACACACACACACACACACACACACACACGTTTGTTTTTGTGACATATGGGGACATTCCATAGGTGTAATGGTTTTTATACTGTACAAACCGTATTTTCTATCCCTTACACTGCCCCTAAACCTACCCATCACACACACACACACACACACACACACACACACACACACACACACACACACACACGTTTGTTTTTGTGACATATGGGGACATTCCATAGGCGTAATGGTTTTTATACCGTACAAACCGTATTTTCTATCCCCTTACACTGCCCCTAAACCTACCCATCACACACACACACACACACACACACACACACACACACACACACACACAGTGTTTTACAAATTTTTTTTCAAACAATGCTTTATCTCTCATCCACTGATTAATTGGAATGTTATTTTGTATTACTTGGCCCGCCCGATCGGTGAATTTAACCGTGACTCGTGCATCACACTCACACACACACACTCTGCATTTTTACTTTCTCATAAAAACTCCTCCTGTGTGATTTATAAGCCTTTTGTAAAGTGGGGCCATGGGTAATGTCCTCATATTTCACCCTCTCCTGTAATACCTGTGTCATACCCATGGCATTATACACATTTGGGTCCTCATATGTCACAAAAACATGCCCACACACACACACACACACACACACACACACACACACACACACACACACACACGTTTGTTTTTGTGACATATGGGGACATTCCATAGGCGTAATGGTTTTTATACTGTACAAACCGTATTTTTTATCCCCTTACACTGCCCCTAAACCTACCCATCACACACACACACACACACACACACACACACACACACACACACACACACGTTTGTTTTTGTGACATATGGGGACATTCCATAGGTGTAATGGTTTTTATACTGTACAAACCGTATTTTCTATCCCTTACACTGCCCCTAAACCTACCCATCACACACACACACACACACACACACACACACACACACACACACACACACACACATGTTGGTCTATGTGGTTTACAGGGACTCTCCATAGGCGTAATGGTTTTTATACCGTACAAACCGTATTTTCTATCCCCTTACACTGCCCCTAAACCTACCCATCACACACACACACACACACACACACACACACACACACACACACACACACACACAGTGTTTTACAATTTTTTTTTCAAACAATGCTTTATCTCTCATCCACTGATTAATTGGAATGTTATTTTGTATTACTTGGCCCGCCCGATCGGTGAATTTAACCGTGACTCGTGCATCACACTCACACACACACACTCTGCATTTTTACTTTCTCATAAAAACTCCTCCTGTGTGATTTATAAGCCTTTTGTAAAGTGGGGCCATGGGTAATGTCCTCATATTTCACCCTCTCCTGTAATACCTGTGTCATACCCATGGCATTATACACATTTGGGTCCTCATATGTCACAAAAACATGCCACACACACACACACACACACACACACACACACACACACACACACACACACACACGTTTGTTTTTGTGACATATGGGGACATTCCATAGGCGTAATGGTTTTTATACTGTACAAACCGTATTTTTTATCCCCTTACACTGCCCCTAAACCTACCCATCACACACACACACACACACACACACACACACACACACACACACACACACGTTTGTTTTTGTGACATATGGGGACATTCCATAGGTGTAATGGTTTTTATACTGTACAAACCGTATTTTCTATCCCTTACACTGCCCCTAAACCTACCCATCACACACACACACACACACACACACACACACACACACACACACACACACACACATGTTGGTCTATGTGGTTTACAGGGACTCTCCATAGGCGTAATGGTTTTTATACCGTACAAACCGTATTTTCTATCCCCTTACACTGCCCCTAAACCTACCCATCACACACACACACACACACACACACACACACACACACACACACACACACACACAGTGTTTTACAATTTTTTTTTCAAACAATGCTTTATCTCTCATCCACTGATTAATTGGAATGTTATTTTGTATTACTTGGCCCGCCCGATCGGTGAATTTAACCGTGACTCGTGCATCACACTCACACACACACACTCTGCATTTTTACTTTCTCATAAAAACTCCTCCTGTGTGATTTATAAGCCTTTTGTAAAGTGGGGCCATGGGTAATGTCCTCATATTTCACCCTCTCCTGTAATACCTGTGTCATACCCATGGCATTATACACATTTGGGTCCTCATATGTCACAAAAACATGCCCACACACACACACACACACACACACACACACACACACACACACACACACACACGTTTGTTTTTGTGACATATGGGGACATTCCATAGGCGTAATGGTTTTTATACTGTACAAACCGTATTTTTTATCCCCTTACACTGCCCCTAAACCTACCCATCACACACACACACACACACACACACACACACACACACACACACACACACGTTTGTTTTTGTGACATATGGGGACATTCCATAGGTGTAATGGTTTTTATACTGTACAAACCGTATTTTCTATCCCTTACACTGCCCCTAAACCTACCCATCACACACACACACACACACACACACACACACACACACACACACACACACACATGTTGGTCTATGTGGTTTACAGGGACTCTCCATAGGCGTAATGGTTTTTATACCGTACAAACCGTATTTTCTATCCCCTTACACTGCCCCTAAACCTACCCATCACACACACACACACACACACACACACACACACACACACACACACACACACACAGTGTTTTACAATTTTTTTTTCAAACAATGCTTTATCTCTCATCCACTGATTAATTGGAATGTTATTTTGTATTACTTGGCCCGCCCGATCGGTGAATTTAACCGTGACTCGTGCATCACACTCACACACACACACTCTGCATTTTTACTTTCTCATAAAAACTCCTCCTGTGTGATTTATAAGCCTTTTGTAAAGTGGGGCCATGGGTAATGTCCTCATATTTCACCCTCTCCTGTAATACCTGTGTCATACCCATGGCATTATACACATTTGGGTCCTCATATGTCACAAAAACATGCCCACACACACACAATCAGATACTGCATGTGTTAGTGTTGAGTAAACTACTGGATCTGTCAGACGAGGTCATTCCAAGTTCAATATTATGAATTAAATTATATACTTCAAGTGAAATCAAAGAACTGGTGTGATGGCATTTCAAACTAAATCAGGCCCAGATTAAAGGACAACTCCGGTGAGAAATGCCCCTCGGGGTGATTAACAGATGGTTGCCGAGTAGATCGTTCTCTGGGATGCGTTTTCATGAAAATCGAATGTAAAGAGTTTTATCTCTAAACACATTAGCTTATAACGCTTGTCTATGGGGCACAGGGTAAGTGAAATTAAACCGCTAGTTAATACCACTAACAGCTCAAAATAGCCTCACACTAACACGGCAGCATGATGAGGGTCCCTACATGCAAACCGAAGCATTGAGAACTTTGTAAAAGTACATACTTGTTAATGTTTTTTTATTTTCCTCCTAATGTAATTTCTAATGTTCTGCCCTTTTCTGGTACGTTTTTCCATACTAACAATATACAAGCAGACCATTTGTATTCCTCCATACCAATAAATGTACATAGTTACCTTTACAAACCTAGACCAGTGAGCCTATCAATGACTTATTTCTTTCTGATGTTCTGACCAGTTGTAAAGTTATGAAAGACATCATCCATGTGTAATAAAATTGTACTTTATTCTTTAGATAAATGGACATTCAGAAGATCCAGTAGCTTATACATACACATATCTCCCACATATAAATGAACTGTATCAACGATAATACTGATCTGCCCACGTTGACACTATATGATAGATTAAAATAAGCTGATAACATCACCGTTTTTTCTCCAGAATGACTGCAGCCGAATCAAAGTTTGTTGCAGTATTGTCCTGTTAACACCGTGAAGCTGCTTTGGAACAATCGGTATTGTAAAAGCGCTAAATAAAGCTGACTTAATTCAACCAGAAAACAAGATTATTTTTCTCACCCCATTGGCAGATTATTTATCTTATTTTAAGCAAAAACTCTCTTCATTTTGAGTTATTTTCCCCAAAACAAGACAATTACTTTTGCTTGTCTAGTAAATGTTTCTTAATGTAAGAATTTTTAGATGTTTGGACTAGAAACAAGACAAAAATACTAAGTAAGAAGAGCCTTTTTCGCAGTGTGTGTGTAGGGCTCAGTGTCAGCCATCAATCACCTCAAGTCTTATAGTTGACGAATAACATGAGGCGAGTAAATGCTGACAGAGTTTTAATTGATGGATGAACTGACCTTATAAGATCAACTTGGTACATTTATCTATCCGCACTATGGAGCTTTCCTTTTAAACATTGGTAATGCCAGATCTTCAGGCTTATTCTTTTGAACACCTGAAATGAGGTCAGAAACTCAATGAAAGGGGAACGGTTCACTCGCACCGGCCAATAACAAAGGGTTAACAAAATAACATACGGATTACATGACACTCGACCGGCAAGGTCATCTGTGTGTTAAACGCACTAACAGACACGTGATCATTCTCTAGCCGGCTCTATTTTTCAGCTCAAACACGAAAGGGGCGTGGCTATATCCAGGTGGGCGTGGTTTGTGATGATTGACAGGGCCAGTAAAATTAGTATCGCAATGATTAGTCAGTCCAAACACAAGCAATAATACATCTGTTAAGTTAAATAAACCAATGCATGTGTAAAAACAAGACGCAAAACTACATGTTATGTGTGTTACTGTACAAGCTCACACTTTAAGAAGTATGCAGTACACAAACACACAAGAGATGAACTTTAGACTTCATGGGTTCAACAACCCCATATCTGACCACACCAGACACACACACACATCTGACCACACCAGACAGACACACACACACACACACATCTGACCACACCAGACTGACTATACCTGTCATTTTGGCTCCGTCTACACAGGTTTCATCCATCCTGGGGGTTTATAGTTTTTGCAAACAAAACTGCAAAAGAAAACCACAGCTTTTTCTGCTCTCATGAAGCAGCTCTCACTGGTTCAGCTGCAACTCGATATATGCACGGCCTCCTGGGTATTTTTAGTGCTGCTGCTGTACACACACCCTCTTTTGGACCTCATATGGGGACAACAGTTATAGCCAAACACACACACACACAACATTGACACTTCACTAGGCCCGCCTTCCACCATTTCCCATCATTCTGTAGTGAACTCATCCCAGATCATTTCAGCCCAATACAACATTTTAGAAACCACAGTTAAAATAAGAAAGAAATTAAATATGTTGATTAATCTAAAATAAAAAATACAGTTTTAAGAAGCTAAAAAAATAATAATACCACATGCATTTATTACACCTATTATTTATGCAATAAAATAATATACTTTAAATAGTTAATGCTAACTATGTCATGCTGGGACAGGAAGGGGCCGTCCCCAAACTGATCCCACAAAGTCAGGAGCATGAAATTGTCCAAAATGTCTTGGGGAAGCATTATAGCCCCGTTTCCACCAAAATTACTCGGAACACTTTGTACCAGAAACATTTTTACAGGATCTTTTCTCCCCCCAGACCTGCAGCTGTCTGCGTTTCCACCGCGATCTAAAGTACCGTGAAGATTAGTCAGATTAGTCCGGTGATGTAGGACTGCGCGCGACTGCTCCTCCAAGCCACTGACGGACAGTCATCATTTTTGCGCGATGATGACATTTTTTGTACCGATTAGTGTTGTCAAAAATATCGATATTTCGATATATATCGATACTGGAATATCTGAAACGATACGATTCTCAGTTTTTACAGTATCGATATCAGCTGCGCTCTCCTCTCTGACCATCAGCGAGTTGACACCTGGTTGACACACACCGGCATATTCTCCCTCAGCCCGGTTAACCTCTGAGCACGGCGAAGCGGGCGAACGCGCGTTCTGCTGGACTTTTTCCTCATGACAGTGTGTTAGTGTTAGTGAGTGATCGGTCTGAATTTCGCGCGGGATTGCACATAAATTAATTCTACTAATCCCCGCAGATTTCGTGCTCCACATCTGAAGCGCACACACACATAGCCTACCGTAATAAAGCCGCCTCTGACATGATACAAGTGCAAACATTTGCTTCTTTTTCCAGCTTATTATTGGTCAAATACACTCAAAGAATTATCAGTGCACATCTGGAAGAGTATTAACACAACCACAGTCGCAAACAGTTCAGGAAGAACGAGTAACAGGAGCAGTGTTTAGGACCCATGCGTCCGTTAGTCTTAAAGGGACCGCAGTCATTTGCTATTCAAACTACAAAAAGACAAACGGTCAACTGCTCTTGACTGATCAACTTGTGTAACTTTAATAGTTTCATCTGTACGCTATTGAATTTTTTACAAAGAACATTATTCAATGTTGTTTTAAATGTAATTACTATGCATTTTTTAAATTCAGTTTCTTCTCTGAATGTTAGACCTACCTGAAAAAATAAAGCAATGTAATCTGTTTATTTGTTCTTATTTTATTACTGTTTACTCGTCTTTTTAAATTCTATTCACCATTGGAAATCAAGCTTTCTTGTGCTGTGTGTAAGCTATTGCAACACAATTACCCCATTGTAAAAAATACATTGAGATAGCAAAAATTTGTGAGAATTTTAATAGTAATTGATCAATTGATCAATAATTGTTCAAATCAAAACGATGCCCAGCCCTAAGGAACATGCTGGCCACAGGAATTTTTAGTAAAAAATAACAATGAATAATAAGTTCTGTTGTCCATCTTATCTTATTTATTTATTTTTTTACTGTGGTATCGATTTAGTATCGATATATCGATATTTTAGTCTGATATCGTATCGAAGTCATAATTTTGGTATCGTGACAACACTAGTACCGATTGAAAGATTTAGTGGACTGTTTACATGAGACGTTATCTAAACCGATCTGGTGTTCACATGTGATGACTTTCAATCGCAATCATTCTGTCACATGCAGTTTGTCTGCCGCATCAGAAATGTCTCCGCTGTTTTCTCCAGCAGCTGGAGTGTGTTCACTGTAGCCATAGCAACTCTTAACGGCCACCAGGACTAATACTAGGGGTGTAAGAAAATATCGATACACGTGAATATCGCGATATTATGTTTGGCGATATTGTATCGATTCTCAAAAACGCTGTATCGATATTTATATATTTATTTATTTATTTACATCCAAGATTCGTGGCTTTGTGTTCGGTTTAAACCACAGACTGTATAACACCCAACCGCTAGATGGCAGTGTTATCTCACAACGTATAACTGACGCGGAGCCGGAGAAGCACAAGGTGAAAGTGCATCGCTAGTGTTTACATTAGCAAACCCAGCTCTCAAGACGATAGCATTATTCCGCTCCTGCAGTACACAGAGCTGAAGTGTGGACTCATGTTGGCTTCAGCTATAAAGAAGCCACTAAGGAAATCGACAAGAATCATTTTGTTTGCAAAATAGGCCAAGTTATAATCTAATACTCGGGAAACACATTGAAACAGAGAGCTCGCTTAACATCCTGATGTCACCCGCGCTGCTGAGAAGCGTTTCGATTGAATGTCCTGCACGCTTTCCTCTCAGTAATAAAATAAACACACACCAAAACTGACAGCGGTGGCAGGAGAACGAAAGATCATAGCGATGTGGATATGATGACCAGCTCTGCAGCTCAGTAACGTTAACTTACTTGAAATAGCACTTTATACAATAGACTGCTTTATAGAAAACAGCTTTAGGCCCCGATCACACAGAACGCGTTTTTCTGGTTCGAAGTCAGTGCGCTTTAATGTTTCTAGGCAACCCCCGAATCACCTGTACTGTCAGTCAAATCAATGTAACGGTCAACACAACGGAAGGCCCGCCTCTTCATTCATTCGATTGGACAACAGAACATAAGCGCGATGATGTTGCGCGCTTTTCCGCTCAGAGTTGACTTTTTTTCAACTTCATGCGCTCGGAGCGCTCCTTCAGAAACGCGAGTTGCCCAGGGCGCATAAGCAGCGCGCATAACGCTCTCTGCCAACCGAAATCCATTCAGAAAAGGCGCCTCGCTGCAAAAACGCGTTCTGTGTGATCGGGGCTACTGTGTTAAATATAAAACAAACAGTCCTTCAGTCATGAAATGGACTGCACTTTCTGTTGTTAAATAGCCACTGCTATACTGTAAACCTATTAAACATTTACACATAAAGAATCCTGCAGTCATTTCCCTTAACTTAGATTGCACATTGCATATGATTAGTGATATAAATTATACTGTATTAATTAAATAAAATACTTTGTCTCGTGTTTTAGGCTTATGGTTGTGTTCTTTATTCTTTTAAATTATAAAAAAACAAAAACACACAAAAAAGAAATATCGCAATATATTGCCTCTCTTACAATATCGCAATATATTGCAATATATCGCATCGTAACCCCTGTATCGTGATACGTATTGTATCGCCAGAGTCTTGGCAATACACAGCCCTAACTAATACAGTATTATATAATAAGATATTTATCTGCTGTAAAGTGTAATAATCATCTCAGAAAAATAAAATTCTTCTGTCAGGCGCAGTTAAAGTAAAAACTGCCTGGGGCAATATACGCCGTGTCATTACTCCAACATTATCTTCATAACTTACCAAATAAAAAGTTTACCCCTCAGAAAAATGAGCTTCCCTCTCTCGTCAACATGAGCGCGGCGCGCGCCGTCACGTCATGTAAGGACACACACTTATAGTAATCGGTCAGGTCGTTTACATGGTGAAAAAAAATGAATAACGAGTATGGAAGAGATTCAAGCTGTGCTGCTTTTGCTGGTTTACTAAAGAGGAAATTAACCACGACAGAAAAGAGCACTAATATGCAGATTCAGCAGCATATTCAGAAAGCTCGTAAAGCTAGATTTAAAATGACAATGTATATTATTATCAGCTATTACGGACATTGCACGTGAGATGGCTGAGACGACCGCGCGCCACCAGACAGAGAGCAAGACTGATATTTACTGAACGCAGAACGAACCGACTTTTAAAAATGCTGGTTGAAATAAAATGCTAAACCAATCAGCATGTTCAGCGCTCAAGTCCCGCCCTCGAAAGTTCCTGAACTTTGAAAAAGTGCTACCCCGCGAGCAGGGCCGTTTGGAGGGGGGAATATTTACCCGGATCTTCATTTAGACCCTGCGGTCGAAACACACCGAGTACCACCCAAAGTTCCTGCGGTGGAAATGCGGCTTAAGAGTTCCTTTTGCTGGAACTAAGGGGCTAACCACACACACACACACACACACACACACACACACTAACACAATTGACCCTTAACTAAGCCACTACCCCAATACAATGTTTTAGGAACCACAGCTAAAATAAAAATAAATAAATATGTTGAAAAATTTAAAATACAAAAGAAAATACAGTTTTAAGTAGCCAGTAAACCCATTAATATCACATGCGTTTACTACACCTATTATTTAGGTGATAAAATAATATACTTTAAATAGTTAATGCTACCAATGTCCCCAAACTGTTCCCACAAAGTTGTACGTGAGCTTAAACGTCCAATTCCCTCTATATATCCACTAAACTAACTTTAACTTTTACCTGCATTGACGTATAAGATGACAGCTCTTTTCTTCTAAAGGTTTATGACCATCCAGTGAATATTAGTTTCTGTTCCTCTCAATTCTGATTTCGTTTTAACTCCTACGGTGGCTGATTTAAAATGCAAAAAGTGACAGAGTTAAAACGCGAAAGGCGAAGCTTGAATTTACGGGTATGTCCCTCTGTGGCTACTGTACTTTCAAGATGGAGGAGCAACATGGCGGCCGGCATCCAAACCCCTCACCCGTATGTGTTTTCAACGGCATATTATAAACTTACGAGAATACTTTATTACTTGAAAGAAGTAAATATACATTAATGAGCACATATATTTTTGAAAGAACTGAGTGTTTTTAGCTAAGAATAAACTAAAAAAGTTACACAGTGT
The DNA here is from genome assembly GCF_024679245.1 of Pseudorasbora parva. NCBI lineage: Eukaryota > Metazoa > Chordata > Actinopteri > Cypriniformes > Gobionidae > Pseudorasbora > Pseudorasbora parva. Next base: position 713,888 of record NC_090172.1, on the reverse strand, counting down.
AGCTTTAATATTTTTCAATCCTGTAATATTCTGCAGATGAATCTCATTTTATCCACAGCGTGTGATTGGCTGTTCACTGCTGATGTCACAGCGTGTGATTGGCTGTTCACTGCTGATGTCACAGCGTGTGATTGGCTGTTCACTGCTGATGTCACAGCGTGTGATTGGCTGTTCACTGCTGATGTCACAGCGTGTGATTGGCTTTTCCACATTCAGATTGAGATCTTATCCAGGACATAACCTGGATAGCCGCGGAGCGTAAGTTACAATGGCGATGAACACTGCTAAAACTAGGGCTGTGCGATATTCAAGTAGTGTTGTCAAAAGTACCGACCGCGATACCAAATCGGTTCTGAAATGTTAAAAATATGAGGCTTTGAGCGCTGTTGAGCGGAATCGTAAACTCCTCTGACTGGCCATTGTGCTCACGCGCTCATCAAATAGGTCTATGATTGGCTACTTTGATCAGCGCTTCACAAACATGTTGTAAAAATACATCAAAGACGCTTTTCACGGAGCGCTTGCACAGATACACACAGAGCGTTTGAATGCAGGTGTCTATCAGCCTACCGGTCCGCTGGTCGGCGCCTGCGTGTGCTTTCAAAACACTTTTCAAACACTTCCGTGTTGTTTCAAACCGCTGCCGTGCGTTGATCATTTTAGCCAATCACAGGCACATCCGATGAGCGCGTGAGCACAATGACCAGTGCGATATTTGATATTCGATATGCGATACGATATAGCTATTAGTGTGTAAAATCTATTTAAATTACATTTTAAAAAATACTTAAAAACTGAGAATGACACCATTTCTGTGTTTCACATTCTCTCTGGGAAAAGAACGCATCGCTACAACTTCTGAAAGTGACCGGCAGTGTTTTAGCATAAATGTGTCACAAATCTGATAAAATAATATTAACATAAATGTTTCGGTGTGTGTGTGTGTGTGTGTGTGTGTGTGTGTGTGTGTGTGTGAGACAGCGCAAGATTGTAAGGAGTTGTTTCTCTGTAGTTATTGCGTTTAATAACTCTTATTAACATCACGCAAGGCACATAAGCAACAGTCCTGAGCCCAGTCTATTCTCTGCTGTGTGTCGACCTAAAGCGGACACTTTTCACACTGTTGAAGTAGCCGATTAAAATCATTCAGATATTGTGTGCTGTTGTAATATGAGTTTTGCGATTTGTACATTTGCGATATTTCGAAATATTGCACAGTCCTAGCTAAAAGCCAAACCACTTTAATGGTACGTAAAACCCAGGATTGGCACGAACTACGCTTAAACATATCTGGCTATCCAGCTAAACCGACTTCATGGTACAGGCCCCTGATTGGGTGTTGTGAGTTTCTCGGTTTTAGTGGGCGGAGCATATGAAATTAATATTCATTCAAGCTCCGCCCACTAAAAACACCAAACAAAGTTTGACGAAAACGTGATTTCCTCTGCTTTTTGCTTAAAGTTGTGATTATAAAAGAATGCATCAAGCTAGAATTTTCTTTTTTAAATGCACAAAATATAGAGGCCATTTGTGAAAATGATCAAAAAAACAACTTTTTTCAAAACCGCTGGTGGTGAAAGAGTTAAAATACCACTCCAGAATGGTCCACTCCTAATAAAGTGTGTCATATCTATCTACACTGACATAAATGCTCTTCTTCCTCAGTCATGTTCTCTTGTTTCCAGTCTAAATATCTAACAATTCTTAAATCAAGATGCATTTACTAGATCAGTAAAACCACATGAGATATTTTTTCCTGTTTTCTTAAAAATCAAATCTAAATGAAGATAGTTTTTGCTTAAAACAGGCAAAATGATCTGCCAATGGGGTGAGAGAAATAATCTTATTTCTGATTGAAATCTTGTTTCTTGTTTCCGTCCCAATCAGAAATAAGATTATTTTTCTCACCCCATTTTGCCTGTTTTAAGCAAAAATCATTTTGATTTTTTCCCCCAGAAAACAAGCAAAAATATGTATTTTTTTACTCTGCTATGATGACAGTGTATTTCGGTGGTTTTAGGTGGAAGAGATGTTTAAACTGAAACAGAAAGAGAGATGATATCTCCGCTTTAATCTGTGTATCTGTGGATAATATCATAACACACTGATGATCTCATAACGCTTATGATGCATACTAACGCGTGTTCTGATGTTATTCCTGCATTATTAAACTCAGCAGCAGCTTTATATGAGTATGAAGCGAGCATTACCTCTCCTGGCCTGACTGCGAGTCTTCCTCTGCTTCATGATCTCTGAGGGTTTACGGCTGTCAGTCTCGGGTTATGATGGGTTATGATCAGGTTATGATCAGGATCAATAGTTCTGCATGACTGTGAATTCTTCTGCTCAATGTTTCGTCTTCTTCCTTCTTCTTCTGTGGAGAAGGCTCGTGTTCTCCAGCACAGGAGCATTGCGCCACCTACTGTTCCTCTTCCTCACAGGATCATTCACTCCTCATGGTCTTAATGTTTTATTTTAACACAATCCAAACAGTTACAATACTTGGGAAATTATATAAACAAAATTATAGGAATACATAAAAAAGTGTGCATGCATGCAACATTATAATAGCTTTTTTGTTTAGTTTTTCAAGGGTAATATAAGATTCAGTGTACTATTTCACTTCATTGGTTTTTTACCTGAAAATGTACATTTATGGATATGAAATTTGGCTAATAAAAAATAATACACACACACACACACACACACACACACACACACACACACACACACACACACACACACACACACGTGCAAGTCTGTTTATCTTTGGAGTTTATACCTAAAACTAGATCTTTCCACTGCAAAATTACATTTCCAACAACAAAGGGAAAAAAATGAATAAAATAAACAAACAGCCGTCTCCGGCTTCTGAAGCTACAGCTTATATCTTTATTAAACTAATTAAATCATGTTTAGCACACTTCTTTAATCTTGTTTGTTAATAGATGACGATTAGGCAGAAGCCAGACCTTTTTCTAATCAACTTTACTCATAAATTGATTCCAATAAGCAATTACATTTGGTTTCGACACGATACACTGCAAAAATGCTCTTATTACTCAGTGTTTTTGTCTTGTTTATGGTCAAAATATTAAAATATTCTTACATCAAGAAACATTTACTAGACAAGAACAAATTATTGTCTTCTTGTTTTGGGGAAAAATAACTCCAAATGAAGAGAGTTTTTGCTTAAAATAAGATAAATAATCTGCCAATGGGGTGAGAAAAATAATCTTGTTTTCTGTTTGAATTAAGATTATTTTTTGGTTCACTTCATCCATTTGACTCGTTTAAGAGACAGACCTCTGGGGGTTGATTCCTAGTATGATTGAGTGTTTTGCACTGGGATGGTGAAGCAAATAAAAGATCATTTGGTTTGTGAAGAGGTTTATTTCTCAGCATGTGTGTGATTGGATGGTCTACTGTATCAAAGGCCGCCGTGAGATCGAGTATCACTATAATAACAGGGCTGGCATCAACAAACTGAGCTGGGACCCAGTAATAGACTTTTGTCCACTGTAGTGGACATTATATTTTAGTGAGTTTCTGTGACATCACACACGTCACAGTTTTGAGTCAGGATGTCCTTTATAGAGCACATTCAGGGCTTTGCAAAGATACCAAATGTTTGGAGGTTTCACCAGGACAACAACAACTTCTTGGTCTTTAAAAATGGCTGACATAAATGTTTAGCACTCTTATGGAAATATGATCATATTTTGTAATTATAATTTAAATCTGATTAATTTTCTAATTGTTTGTTATAAATCAACATCTCAGGAAAATGCTATGGGGTTTCTAATCTAAATATGACTCTTTGTTACAAAACAGGGCATTGATTTCATAAATGTCCACTGTAGAGGACACCGGGACATAAATCAAGTTTATCAGGCATTTTGGAGACACAAACAGTAAATAGAAAAAGAAATTACATATCAATATTCCTTTGAAATATTACATATTATTATTAAAATGTTGCCAATTATTACTCCCCTTTTTAGACTTCTTTTTTTCATTACATGTTGCACCAAGAACACATTAATATGCAAATTAGATGCAATATACCGATACATTGTATTGAATGGGAAAATCCAAGTATGGCCATTTTACCCACATATTGCATAAAGTAAGATGATATATCAAAGCAGTCAGTTATATCTTTTATAACAGCTCAGAATCATCTTTAAAAAAAGTTTGTTTTTAAAAAATCCTGAAACTTAAAAATGTATTCGTGAATTAAAAATAAATCCCATTGTTTTTGCCTAAACATGCAATATCATTTCATTAAAAAAATTTAACAACTGAGTCCTGGTGTCAACTACAGAGGACATATCATAAAATATGAATATAATATAATTTTACAAAAAAATAATCTGTCCATTTGTTTCTTATGCTCTAAACAATCTAATGACATGAAAAAATACAAAATTCAAAAAACTTTTTTTTTCTGGGTCCCAGGAGGATATCGTTATGCACCTTTAAAAGCGCAGACTCAGTGCTGTCGCCAACCGAATCCTGACTGATATTTCTCAAACAGAGTTATTTTCCAACAAGGAATGTAATTGTGTAAAAACAACCTTTTCTAATACTTTTGAAAGGAGAGGAAGATGGGAAACTGGTCTGAAATTGGACAAAACTGAGGGATCCAGATTAGTTTTTTTAAGAAAAGGCCCGACCACAGCATGCTTGATAAAAGCAGAGACAGATCCTGAGCTAACACACGTATTAATCAAAACCCAAGCTGAATCTGAGGCTGGAACTCCGACACACTCTGCCATATTCACACCTTACTGTGTGTGTATTATCGTCTCCTCACACTGACCACATGACACCAGTTTAGTCACAGCGCCACCTATTGGTCAAAAAAATCGTAAGCAATTAAATTATATTCCTATATTTTCAGCTGATGTCTTTGATTACTCATTGTTGCAGTTGGTCTGAAGCTCATAACTCATCTGTTCATTGCTGCTATATTTAAAACTATTATAGCAATTTAAATTCTGTTTTTGGACATGTTGCATGTTTGGACAAAATATGTTGATGTTAAAGTGTCTCATTTTTATAATTTGGAAGTAGTAAAAAAATATAAAAGCTTATCTTTTCTTTCTGACGTTATTCAGCCTGACACAGCTTCTGTAATTAGACTTTAAGTTAACGTGAAATATTTCTTTAAGAGAAAGCCCAAACCTGGATGTAGATGTGTTAAACCCACACAGAACACAATAACACACACCAGTACGGGGCAAAAAGGGTTTATCTCTCCAAAATAAAGTTCAATTCTCCACTGTTCCTCATACAAAACTGTCTTCAGCACTGCATAGCTTTTGAATGGCTTTCAAACAGTAATTTTAACAGCATTATCATTATTATTGTGCATGTGGATGATAATTCAGAATGCTTTAAGACTTCAGAGAAACGGAAATGATTCAGGCTTAACACAAAATATTTAATAAGATTATTCAGAGAAGATTTAAAGGGTAAATTCACCCAAAAACCAACATTCATTAACATTTCCTCGCGTTCACGTTGCTCTAAACCTCAAGTATAACATTCACACTGCAGAATATTCCATATTTATATATGTTTGAGAACAACATAAGGCTGAGTAAATGATTAAAGAACTCATTTTGGGGACACTATCATTTTTTAAAAGCACACTGCAAAAAATGCTCCACTTATATAGCAATGTTGTCTTGTTTCCAGTCTAAATATCTAAATATTCTTAAATCAAGATGCATTTACTAGATCAGTTAAACGACATGAGATATTTGTTCTTGTTTTCAGGGAAAAAAATACAAAAAATGAAGAGTTTTTACTTAAAACAGGCAAAATGATCTGCCAATGGGGTGAGAGAAATAATCTTATTTCTGTTTGGGCCGGAGATGATTGTGAATGTATTGTAACTGAAGTGATTGTACTGTTGGGTGTCGTGAATATAGCCAATGCTGCTGATGTGGCGTTAAATCATAAATAAATAAATACGACATTTTCCGGCACCAAAATTTTGACTTTTTTTCAACTTGCCCTAGATCGTTAGTCTGAGTTCCACCAAAATTGGCTCACTTCATCTTTAGACCATGCTGGCAAAATGTTGCTAAAGGTTTTTTTGCTAAACCGAACCGTTCTGGAATAACGCGTTCTCGAATCCGGCGAAGAGCATGTAAAAACACGAATCTCTGCAACGCTTAAGAGTATCGAGATCAAACTTGGTACATGTCATCGCAAGAATGACCTGAAGCTACATGCAGTGTTTCAGCACAGCGCCACCTACAGGTCAGGAGATATGAAAAATGGCTAATTTTACATATAACTTCTGAATGGTCTGTCCAAAAATAAAAATCATTAAACCCAGTTGTATTTTACGACTAGTGTCACACAGAGAACCGTTGGTCTGATTCTCACCTAAATAGGCTCCGATTATTTACAGAATATATTGGAAAAATGTTATTAAAAGTTTGAGAAAAATCAAAAAATTAAGAGTTTTTGCTTAAAACAAAATGATCTGCCAATGGGGAGAGAAAAATAATATTATTTCTTGTTTCCGTCCCAAAAAGAAATCATTTTTCTCACCCCATTGGCAGATCATTTTGCCTGTTTTAAGCAAAAACTCACTTCATTTAGATTTGATTTTTAAGAAAACAGGAAAAAATATCTCATGTCGTTTCACTGATCTAGTAAATGCATCTTGATATAAGAATTGTTAGATATTTAGACTGGAAACAAGACAAAATGACTGAGGAAGAAGAGCATATTTTGCAGTGCAAGCCTGTCAATAACTATAAAAATCCCACGATTGAGCGAATGTGAGTCTTCCGATCTGTGTCCGAATCGTCCGGTTTGATCCGAACCATCTCACACTTCAGGAATAGAATGATCCATGAGTGACTTCACGATACTGCAGGACATCCTGCCGGAAAACACGGAAACCAGAGGCACGTCAAACACACTCTACATGATCACACACACACCTTGATTGACACACTGCAAAAAATGCTCATCTTATTTAGTACATGTGTCTTGTTTTCAGCCCAAAATATCTAACAATTCTTAAATCAAGATGCATTTACTAGATCAGTAAAACCACATGAGATATTTCTGTCTTGTTTTCTGGGGGGAAAAAAACAAGGCAAGGTGAGTTTTTGCTTAAAATATACTAAATGATCTGAAAATTGAAGATTATTTCTCTCACCCCATTGGCAGATCATTTTGCCTGTTTTAAGCAAAAACTCACTTCATTTAGATTTGATTTTCAACAAAACAAGAACAAATATCTTATGTCGTTTTACTGATCTAGTAAATGCATCTTGATTTAAGAATTGTTAGATATTTAGACTGGAAACAAGACAAAATGACTGAGTAAGAGCATATTTTGTAATGCATTGGGTTTTTATTCTCCATACCTTTTCATCATGTGTTCAAAGATAACCACCGGCATCACGGTTACCGTGACGACGCCTCCGCTGGAATTGAGGATGTCCATGATTTGGGCGTCCTAACCAAAAGTTGAAATCAAACCTTACACGTGGCCAGAGAATGAAGGAAAGCCGGCGAATGCCGAAGCTGTGGGCGCTTTACCTTGAGTCCGATGATGTTCTGGCCGTTGATCTCGCAGATCTGGTGCTCAGTGAGGAGGCCGTTGCGAGCGGCCGAGCTGTCCTGAACTATCGAGCTGATTCGACCCTTTTTATAGATGAAGCCCAGCTGGCCGTTCATGTCCTTGTGAAGAGTCACAGTCCGCTCAAATGGCCTGCAAACACAGATCCTCATGTCATTATAGTGCAGGAGAGCAGAAGATGCACAACAGCGCCCCCTACTGTATGGAAATATGGATTGGCAGAAACACTTGTGAATGACAGGGAAAGAGTTAAAGGGTAATGGCTCGTTTCCACTGAGCTATACAGTACGGTACAGTACAATACGGTACGGTTCAGGTCGGTAAACCATGAATTCGGCGAGCGTTTCGACTGCCAACATTACCCTTTTTGATAGGCGTGGTGTATGCCGGAAAGTAGTAATCAACGTCTAAACAAGATATTTTATATTTAGTCCGAGAGCGTATGCAAGTGTATGCACACTATACTGTCCATGTCCAGAAAGGGAATAAAAACATCATCACAGTAGTCCATATGAGACATCAGTGGGTTAATTAGAGTCTCTTGAAGCATCCAAAATACATTTGGGTCCAAAAATAACAAAAACTACGACTTTATTCAGCATTGGCTTCTCTTCCGCGTTTGTGTTCAATCCTCAAATAAAGATTCAAACGGTTATGAATCAGCGAATCGATTCATGATTCATGTCAAACTGCTGAAATCACGAGACATTGGCGATCCGAATCATGAATCGATTCGCTGACTCATAACCGTTTGAATCTTTATCTGAGGATTGAACACAAACGCGGAAGAGAAGCCAATGCTGAATAAAGTCGTAGTTTTTGTTACGGGTGTCCTTTAAAGGGTTAGTTCACCCAAAAATGTAAATTGTGTGATTAATTCCTCCTGTGGTTGGACATCTGTCAGACCTCCACTCACCTTCATTGACCTAACCTAACCTAAACAAACACCAAACTATTACTACTTGTATACACACGTGAACAACCGCCCCTAGTGTGTGTGCATATTTGACTTAAGCCTGGCTCAGACTAGAGGAGTTTTAGGGTGCGTTCACACTTGTAGTTCGGTTAGTTCGGTTCGTTTGGTCCGGACCAAAAAACAAAAACAAACATAATAGTCCTGGTCCGCTTAGCGTTCACACGGGCATTTTTAACAGCGAACCTAAAGTTACCGAACCAAAGGCTCAGGGAGACGCTCACAACCTGATTGGTCGGATTATATGACGGAGGAGCTCGTTTACCGAACATTCAGAACAATGCTGTGTGTGGATTACACGCGCGGGCATTTTATGCGTGCACATATGGCATTATTTTTTTACCAGAGAACTCATGATGAGCTCATGAAATGTTCAAAACGCTGTGTGCCGGATTAAATGCGATCATTTTATGCGTGTACATGTGGCATTATTTTTACCCGCTGAGAACTCATGAAGAGCTCATAAAATGTTCAAAACATTCAAAACAGCTCCAGGATTTCCTCCATTGTGCAGAAAAGAGACTGGCGACTCTTATGCAAAAGAGACGGCCGTTTTGTCGTCTGTACCTGCTAATAATGGGCAACACAGGAACTTTGATGAGAAGAGCCAGGTCTGCTTTTTGTGTGTTTTTTCTAGCATTTTCGAAACATGCTCGTCAGACCAAATATTGATGAGGCTCTTCCTCGTTGCTCTACGTTTGCCCTCTAACGTTAAAGTTACTCATTTTGGATACACCGATCTTTCCGCGTCGTCAAATCAGCTGCATTATGCGCCGCATCTTGTGACATTACGTCCAGTTTTTGGTCCGTTTGCATGTCTTTGGTCTGTGTTGCGTTCATATATCAATCGAACCGCACCAGAGTTCGTTTGGAAGCGGACCGAGACCCGTCTTTTAGCGCTCTCGGTCCGCTTGTTTGGTGCGCTCCAGAGTTCGGGTGGCAGCGTTCACATATGTTCAAATGAACCGCACTAACCCAGCAACCGCACCAGGGTTCGTTTTAATCGAACCAAACATGACAAGTGTGAACGCACCCTAAAAATCCGAACCGATTATGAACTCACATAAGGAGAATCTTCACAGATTTCTTTTCTCTGCACACACTTTGTGAGCACCTCACGCGATCCCACGGGGAAGCGGATGTGAACATGTCGTCATTAATGTCTCAACAGGTGATGTTTACAGCAGCTTTCTGCCCTCACCCGGCGTGTTCAAAACCAAGGCGATTTCTCCTCAGCGCCGCTCTTTGTTCATACGGCTGTCATGTTTTAGAGACACGTTATACAAATAATAGTGTTATAAACACTTCCACACGTCGTTCCAGTATTGGCAATGCTCTGTGTGTGTGTCGCCTATCAGTGACATAATCATCTGTGTTATTGTGTAGTAACCATGGCAACAGTATCGCCGCTTTAATATCTGATGTGTTTTATTAGACACTGTTTGGATCATTGATGGACAGAAACTAATGATTGTTCTCCAGCTCAACACAGTTAGTCTTATTGTTTAATCTGCTGTTGTTGATTTACCGCTCAGAGTGCCGTGTTTTACCGCCTGATATGATCTCGCTCACCACAGTGTGTCTTATAGTAGCATTATAACATCACTTTAACACACTCACATGTGTGATATGATTAAACAGCACTGCGCTACACACACACACACACACACACACACACGAGCGAAGAAGCGGAAGCGCTCGCGGCAGAATAAAGGCTCCGCCCACTCGAGTCAAGACACGCCCCTGTGTTGGGCAAGAGAGGGATAATTACATACTGTGCCTTTAAGTGATGTGTTCTCACAAACGGCTTGAACCCCAAAGACTGGCGCTGGCGGTTATATTTCTATAATGTGCTGTTTTGATGTTTATAACAGAGGTTTGTACAGTTGGAGAGCTCTAAGGCTAAAACTACACAACAAACACTCCTGTGTGTGTGTTCTCTTCATCCATTATTCAAAACAACCTGATCCTCATTAATAAAACAGCACTGAGCATTTGAAACCTGCAGATATGCTACATATGGTGTGTGTGTGTGTGTGTGTGTGTGTGTGTGTGTGTGTGTGTGTGTGTGTGTGTGTGTGTGTGTGTGTGTGTGTGTGTGTGTGTGTGTGTGTGTGTGTGTGTGTGTGTGTGTGTGTTTGTGTGTGTGTGTTGGGTAGGTTTAGGGGTAGGGGCAGTGTAAGGGGATAGACAATACGGTTTGTACAGTATATAAAAACCATTACGCCTGTGGAATGTCCCCACAATTCACAAAAACAAACGTGTGTGTGTGTGTGTGTGTGTGTGTGTGTACCTGTCTCGCACAGCCAGGGTGATCCTCTCTGGGTTGGCGTTCTTGAGCACTTTGTGAGCATTATCGCTGCTCCAGCCAGCGCAGGATTTGCCATTGATCTGCAGAATCTGATCTCCGAATCGCAGCCCAGCCAAAGCCGCCGCAGTGTTGGCCTGCACTAACTGCACAAACACACCCTAAAGCAGATTCAGAGGAGTCAGTCACAGGTTACAGATACACATTAAAGGGTTAGTTCAGCCAATAATGAAATGTCTGTCATTAACTCCTCTCCCTAATGTCGCTCCACACCCGTAAGACCTCCGTTCATCTTCACACACAGTTTAAGATATTTTATATTTAGTCCGAGAGCGTATGCAAGTGTATGCACACTATAATGTGCATGATTCAGATCGCCAATGTCACGTGATTTCAGCTAGTCCGTTTGAATCTTTATTTGAGGATTGAACACAAACGCGGAAGAGAAGCCAATGCTGAATAAAGTCGTAGTTTTTGTTATTTTTGGACCCAAATGTATTTTGGATGCTTCAAGAGACTCTAATTAACCCACTGATGTCTCATATGGACTACTGTGATGATGTTTTTATTCCCTTTCTGGACATGGACAGTATAGTGTGCATACACTTGCATACGCTCTCGGACTAAATATAAAATATCTTAAACTGTGTGTGAAGATGAACGGAGGTCTTACGGGTGTGGAGCGACATTAGGGAGAGGAGTTAATGACAGACATTTCATTATTGGCTGAACTAACCCTTTAAAGGCGTAATGTTAGGATATGAATAAAAAGAATAGCTGTTTCAATGCAATGTTGCAAATTTAACTTATGCAGATAAGAGTCTCAATGGAAATACGTACCTGTGGCAACGTTTTTGCAAACCACAAAATACATACCAATACGTACATATCGCGACAGTTTCTAAGTGAAATGTCCACAGGGTGGCGCTAAAAGCTTAGTTTTTTCCCGGAACAGATGTGCGTGAATCTGGCATGTTTTGCTACGTTGGTTTTTTAATGTACACCCACACTAAACCCTAAATCTACCCGATAGTGTTAACAAAAGCAAATAATAAGGCTGGTATCCATATCGTTTTAGCTTCTTAGCATGTTAGCTTGTGTTGTGAACTCGACTTTTATCATCACTCGTTTCTCACAGGAATCGTTCCCGAGCTTTCAGCATCGTACGCACAAATCTGCACCAGCTGAGCTATGGAGATTAATATATCAGAAAAGCTGAACATATGGAGCTGGTTAAGGGACGCAAACTCCAAAATGTATTCGTTTACAAATCATGGACTATGGTATAAAACAAAAAAACAATAAAAAATGCTGTTATACTGCCTCTAGTGGTCATTTCTGCTGGAAACTCCAGTGATATGCACATATTGGTACGTATTTTGTGGTTTACAAAAACGTTGCCACAGGTACATTTGGCCAATGAGACCAGGCTGTTTAAAACATTTGTCTTATATGTTACACTGCATGCCAAGATAATCTATTACTGAGACTGTCTTGGATTCATTGGTTGAGTTAAAGGATTCATAACGTTTCATAAATACATTATCTATGGCTTTAAGGCGGAGGCCGATCTTCCCGTCCATATCTTTGCACAGCACCACCTCCCGCACGCCCTGCTGAATCTCCGCCCTCTTCACGCCGACATCACTTCCTGTTATAGGGGCAGCCGTCCAGCTCGTCCCAGTGCACACGCTGACAGCCTAAAGACATCGGGGTATATATTATTATATACAGCAAAATGATAAAGCTAAAATATAGTTTGTGTGCTAATATTCCTAGTTCAGTCATGAACCACTAGAGGGCGTCCTTCACATTATAAACGCAAGGTGCAAGCTGATTGGCCACTGCTGATCCTGCAGCCAATGAGAAGGTTTGCTGTAGACCCTCCTCCTCCCCAGCTCCCCCTGCCTAGATCTGACACAGGATTCATGTGTGTGTGTTCGTGCAGTTGGTTGTGAAGTGAATAGCACTGATGATCTCTTCATCACGGCTCCTGTGAGTGGGCGGGATATATTCGGCAGCAAGTGAACATTTAGTCCTCAGAGTTGATGTGTGTGAAGCAGGAGAAATGGGCAAGCGTAAGGATTTGAGCGAGTTTGGCCAGATTGTGACGGCTAGACGACTGGGTCAGAGCATCTCCAAAACTGCAGCTCTTGTGGGCTGTTCCCGGTCTGCAGTGGTCAGTATCTATCAAAAGTGCTCCAAGGAAGGACCAGTGGAGAACCGGCCACAGGGTCATGGGCGGCCAAGGCTCATTGATGACCGTGGGGAGCGAAGGCTGGCCCGTGGGGTCCGATCAAACAGACGAGCTACTGGAGCTCAAACTGCTCCAGAAGTTAATGCTGGTTCTGATAGAGAGCTGTCAGAATACACAGAGCAGCTCAGTTTACCTGAGGAACACACGGCCCCAGGATGCACTTATTCAGGAATGGTTTGAGGAGCACAACAACCAGTTTGAGGCGTCGACTCGGCCTCCAGATTCCCCAGATCTCAATCCAATCGAGCATCTGTGGGATGAGCCGAACAAACAAGTCCCACCTCGAAACTTACAGAACTTAAAGGATCTGATGCTAACATACTGGTGCCAGATACCACAGCACACCTTCAGGGGTCGAGTGGAGTCCATGCCTCGTCGGGTCCGGGGGACCAACACAATATTAGTCATAATGTTATGCCTGATCACACACACACACACACACACACTCACCGCACTGGTCCGATCAGCGACTGCTGAGGAAAGCGTCTGTAGAGCGTCTGCGCTGAGATTTAGACCCATAAACTCATCAAGATCAGGATACAAACTGCCAGAAGCAGCTGGACATGGAAACATAACCCAACATTAAATATGAAAGCCTCTTTACAGTCATCGATTATGTAATCATATCGCTAACCTGTCTCAGCTTTAGAGCCACAGTACGCACGAGACTCATTCTGGCTCCTGGACGGGTCCGGCAGAGCTAAAGCTTTTGATGGGCTAGCAGTGGGAGTG